>NC_086449.1:11873820-12122411 GCF_028390025.1 Pseudophryne corroboree
TGCACTAAGTTCCTACCAAGATATTGTCATAATGGTGGCAGATAAGGGAGGAGGGTTAGTGGTTCAGAACCTCAGTGACTATAGGTCTGAAGTACTTAGACAGCTGAGAAAAAGAATTGTGGCAGAGATCAGTTTGCCTGGGTGCACTCCCCCCCTTTTTTTTCCCTTAACAAATATATTTTATGATATTTTTATTTTCGTATTTTTACATTTCTTTTGTGTTTTATTACAAACATGAAGTACCAATACCCACATGGAATGTCATCCTTTATTCATAGTATCCCATAAGGTATTATAATGGCCTAAACATTAGGCCACACAAAGCGAAATATTTTTTTTTTTTTATAGAAATAGAAAAACGTGAAAAGAAGAATTGTTTATTAGACAGATTTCTGTCTTGTGTGAAAAATAAAAATAAATTAAATTTCTTAAAACCAAATCGTGTGCCGCTTATTTGTTTAATGTCTTTTATGTCACTCTTATGATGAGCATAAAGACTCTAGGCTCCAATTGTTTATATGTCTGCACCCGATAAATATCTGTGTGCAATCCTAATACTCAATTATATCTGACCAATATGTTCCTTCCAAATGTACCGCACTCAAATTACATGTGGCAATATGACAAAATATGAATAAGATAAATAACACTTTCTGTCCAAGTTTTCTTATCTGCTTATATTCATTTATTTATAGACAGTATTGTGTATCAATCTCCCATTGCTCTATATATGCTATTGACACTGTGTCAATTGGTTCCTCTAGTAATGGTAAATTACAACCACATATTGCTTCACATGCTGTGACTGGCAACAATTGTTGCTATTATGTGTCAGTATGGGTTCTTGGCAGTCTGCCAGTATTCCTGTGCTGCACAGAAATAAATTGTAATTGCTTCCTGCTGTATCACACAGGAGATTAAATTAGAAGTGTCCCCCTCCAAGTTTATAATATATGATTGTTTCTTATAGACAGGATGAGTACTGGGGGATGAGATTTACAGATGAAATTTACAGATCCTCTCATCTCACATCTTCTATATATCAATTGTATGATTTTGCAGTTATACTCTGTATATATCTATGGAGATGAGTGTTATACTCAGCCGTTATCCTCTATTATATCACCCCAGCACTCTCGGGTTATTGGAGAGCTGGCTATGTCAGAAAATAAATTGCAGTCAATGTGGGGACGGATTTACTCTCTTACATACAAAACCCACCGACTAGCATACTCTGCATGATTTATATATTGCACATATCTGACAGCCTGGATGTGATCAGCCCCTACTGCCCTCCTCCCACAATCACATGTAACTCTGCATAGCAATCTCGGGTAACACTCTTAGATCTGTGACTAACACATTGATTTGCGGTACACTGGTAATTGATTTAGGAGCTTAGAATTCTGTATATGTACATTAGCGGCGCACGGCTAAACCTATGAGCATTTCGCTCTTTGTTAGAGCTTCTTGAGAGCCCAGAAGAAGCTCTAACAAAGAGCGAAATACTCATAGGTTTAGCCGTGCGCCGCTAATGTACATATACAGAATTCTAAGCTCCTAAATCAATTACCAGTGTACCGCAAATCAATGTGTTAGTCACAGATCTAAGAGTGTTACCCGAGATTGCTATGCAGAGTTACATGTGATTGTGGGAGGAGGGCAGTAGGGGCTGATCACATCCAGGCTGTCAGATATGTGCAATATATAAATCATGCAGAGTATGCTAGTCGGTGGGTTTTGTATGTAAGAGAGTAAATCCGTCCCCACATTGACTGCAATTTATTTTCTGACATAGCCAGCTCTCCAATAACCCGAGAGTGCTGGGGTGATATAATAGGGGATAACGGCTGAGTATAACACTCATCTCCATAGATATATACAGAGTATAACTGCAAAATCATACAATTGATATATAGAAGATGTGAGATGAGAGGATCTGTAAATTTCATCTGCAAATCTCATCCCCCAGTACTCATCCTGTCTATAAGAAACAATCATATATTATAAACTTGGAGGGGGACACTTCTAATTTAATCTCCTGTGTGATACAGCAGGAAGCAATTACAATTTATTTCTGTGCAGCACAGGAATACTGGCAGACTGCCAAGAATCCATACTGACACATAATAGCAACAATTGTTGCCAGTCACAGCATGTGAAGCAATATGTGGTTGTAATTTACCATTACTAGAGGAACCAATTGACACAGTGTCAATAGCATATATAGAGCAATGGGAGATTGATACACAATACTGTCTATAAATAAATGAATATAAGCAGATAAGAAAACTTGGACAGAAAGTGTTATTTATCTTATTCATATTTTGTCATATTGCCACATGTAATTTGAGTGCGGTACATTTGGAAGGAACATATTGGTCAGATATAATTGAGTATTAGGATTGCACACAGATATTTATCGGGTGCAGACATATAAACAATTGGAGCCTAGAGTCTTTATGCTCATCATAAGAGTGACATAAAAGACATTAAACAAATAAGCGGCACACGATTTGGTTTTAAGAAATTTAATTTATTTTTATTTTTCTCACAAGACAGAAATCTGTCTAATAAACAATTCTTCTTTTCACGTTTTTCTATTTCTATAAAAAAAAAAAAATATTTCGCTTTGTGTGGCCTAATGTTTAGGCCATTATAATACCTTATGGGATACTATGAATAAAGGATGACATTCCATGTGGGTATTGGTACTTCATGTTTGTAATAAAACACAAAAGAAATTTAAAAATACGAAAATAAGAATATCATAAAATATATTTGTTAAGGGAAAAAAAAGGGGGGGAGTGCACCCAGGCAAACTGATCTCTGCCACAATTCTTTTTCTTTGTATACATTTTTAGATCAGTAGGTAGCACCAACGCTAAAATATCAATATTTGAATGAAAATTTGGCGTTTAACCCCTAAATAATAACATTGATTATTCTAACATTGGTTCTGGTGCGGGATTTTTTCTCTGTCGTACTTAGACAGCTATCAGATATAAAGGTGTACAAGCGATTAGAAAGTGACCCTATGGGTATTTTCCAGCAGGAATTGGATACAGTCTTGTACGCAGTGGTTGAACAAGGTCTTATAGATACAAAAATTAGAGATTCCTTAAGACAAGATTGGCCTAAGATACCAGTATTTTATCTTATCCCAAAATTGCAAAGGGATCCAGAGAAAGGGCTATTATAGTGGCGAGAGACTCTTTGTTCTATACTGTATCTCAATTCCTTGACCAATACCTACAGCCAGAGGTACAGGCTGAATTTTTTTTCCTACAAGACACTGCATTCCTTTATTCTCAAAATGCAGAACCTAAATCCATTACCAGTTAAGACTTTCATGTGTACAATTGACGTAGTAAGCCTGTACACCAATATACCCCATCAGAGGGGTCTACAGGCACTCAGACGATGTTTGACAAACATTTCCCGCTATAAAGACCCAGATATGGACCATTTTTTGACCCTATTGGAATTGACTCTTAAGCACAATTACTTTGTGTTCGATGACTCATTGTACATCCAGCTGCTCGGGTGTGCAATGGGTTCATGTGTAGCAGAGTTTTGCAAACATTTTAATGTTTGCTGTGGAAAATTACCTGTTTTTTTCTAAACCTTTGATAGCCCAAAATATTACATTCTATTGTCGGTATATAGATGACGTCTGTTTGTTTTGGGGAGGTCAGGAATCAGATTTAACCAATTTCCTACAAGAGTTAAATAAACAGGAAGAGAACATCAAGTTCACTTACGAATACAGTGAGTCAAACATCCATTTTTTGGATGTTTCTGTCTCTATTATTGATCACTAAATTGTTACAAGTGTGTATCACAAACCTGTAGATAGGAATACCTACTTACATGTGGACAGTCATCACCCACCGCCCCTAAAACGAGGCTTGCCTTTTTCACAATTTTTGTGCATAGTCCGCATCTGTTGTATCCAACAGGATGCAGTACAACAGATAGATCTTATGTTAAATAAATTCCTCGTTGGAGGTTATTCATCTAAATTGCTTAGAGATGCTAAAGATAAAACCCTTTCACTACCTAGAGATCAGGCCCTTAGTCGTAAATGAGACCCTGCAGCACATCCAATATGATATGGTCCCAGCAGTATACAGCAAATTCTTAACAATTTATAAAGGCAGCCAAAAAATATTGGCCTATAATCAATTCTGACCCTTCTTTACCTTGTTATTGAATAAGATATTGATGCCGGGCTTTCGCAGGGGTCGTGACATAAAAGATGCGGTGGTACATAATGATATCACAGGCTTCAATGATAAACCCTTGATTCACTTTCTAACTCGAAAACCAGGAAATTTCAAATGCATCAATTGTACTACTTGTCAGTATCGAGAAACAGGGGCAACCTTTTTCCATCCATGTTCTGGCAAAAAAATTAAAATTAAATACCCCCTAACCTGTTCATCCACACATGTAGTATATTATATCAGATGCCCATGTGTCTTACTTTATATCGGTAAAACTGTGCACAGTTTTAAAGAGAGGATGGCAGCCCATCGATCTAGTATCAGGAATGCACTTGATAATTCAGGAACCAATACTAAAGCAAAGATTAATGATCAGCCTGTAGCCAGGCACTTTCATGAGCACCATCATAACCTGGCGACCTTGAGATATAAAATGATTGATTGGGTCCCCCCATGCAGGAGAGGTGGTAACAGGGATAACATCCTTTTGCAACTTGAGACCAATTGGATTTACACGTTGCAAACTTTACAACCATTTGGCCTTAATGAACAACTTTCCTACAGTAGTTTTTTGGTCACTTGAACGTGTGGTTTCTCATTATACTGGTATTTCAATATTGTTCCGAAATTATAGTTAGTATTGTATTATGTGGCTAGCTCTAACTGTGTATTTTAGCCTATTGATTTCATAAGCTAATTATTGGCTGTGTACTAGCACAGTAAGAGATACATTTACATGTAGATGGACAGGTGTTATAGTTTTCACCTGAATTGATGTTTACAATCTGTTTCATTTGTTACACTATGCAGTCAATTGTCATGGTAATGGAACGCACTTACTGGATACGCCCCCCCTTAATCCGACCGACTGACTGATGACGCCGAGGTGTGATCACTTCTGGTGACGTCGCCGGGACGTCGCCGGGAAGCAGGAGCCAACTCCGTTTGAGCACCTGGGTGTTACTATTTAAGGTATGTAAATGTTCACTGTTTGTTTTTAAATATGTCCTGATGACGAGGATTAAAGGTCTCCGAAATGTTGACCGTATCTTCAGCTAAACAAGTTGTATTCCTGAGTGCCGTTTATTACTACTGCTATATATATATATATATATAGTTACCAACGTCTTTACTTGAAAGATCGAGGCAGCACTCCCAAATGTTTCGAAAAAGCGTGATATATTCAATCAAAACAGCATCACAATGTCAATGTTTAAAAGCCCGCAGGCTTTTTCGCCAGGACGTGAACAGTGCATAGAGAGAAGCATCATGCACTATTCACATCCTGACAAAAAAGCCTGGGGGCTTTGAAACGTTGACATTGTGATGCTGTTTTGATTGAATATATCACGCTTTTTGGAAACATTTAGGAGTGCCGCCTCATTATTTCAAGTAAAGACATTGGTAACTATGCAATTGATTAGGATGGCATCCCTAATTTGAACTTTGTGAGTCCGGAGTGCCAAGCTATATTGCAACATATATATATTGCCAATTTATATTATAATATAGGAATTTAAATTGTTAATCCCCTCTCCAGCAAGTTGGTCCAAATGTATTTCTAACCTTGCCTCAACCCACTGCACCAATCAGAATACATCGGTCATTGTCACCCTGTCTCTATTTATAGACTGTAAGTGACACAAACTTAGATTTGCAACAACAATTTTCCATTTCACAGGTAAAGTTATACTAATTGATTATGTCCAACATCCTCTATGAAATAACATATTGTGCAGGAAAAAAATCAGTTGAGAAAATATATTAATTTCATGTATAATAATAATTAGCAATATGTGCTATGTGGCAGAGTCTAAAATGTAATAAATAGGTTTACAGGTGATCCCTAAAAAGATAAATAGGTTTTTGATGTTTATTGTTGGTCAAGACACACAATGTTATACATTACAGCTGATGGTAACAAATTATAAATGTAATAATGAAAAGTTATATCAACATCAAGCTAACTGACATGTTAAACAAAATCTACCAAATGTTCTGTGAACCATTGAGAACAAGAATATATCATTTATAACTGTAAAAATGTAATGAAACAAGTATCTTTTATCTTTTTTGTATCTTTTATCTTTTATGTCAAATGACTGTTGGACAGATAAAAGCACAGAATAATTGTATTGTTCAGAAATAATGAACATTTATTTGTACTTTTTTGCAATAAAAACATTGTTGAAAAAAAGTAATAGAATTTGATTGTTCCCAAAATCATTTATGAAATGGTCTATTTTGCAGGACAACATCCAGTTGAGCAAATATTAAATTCATAACAAATATGTGAAAGATAAAATAATTAAATGTAAAATAATTATTTCAATCAGGGGTTATTTAGTTCACAAATAAAAATATACAGGTCGCACAATGATTTGTTTCTAATTTACAATAATGAGCAATGTGTGATCTGTGGCAGAAAATATTTATACTCCTGGGTAATTGGGTGTAGTATAAAAAAGCAATCAGATTCACACAGAGGAGAAGCTTTGCAAATGCCGAATCTGAACCACACAGATAACAGAGTCCAAAATTAGGAATTATTCTACTATTATTTATAATTATTATTTTCTATTAGATTATATTTAAATACAAGTCAAGAACCATGTGGCTTAAATACTGTTACTCTCTGATACCAGGAACTTCAGCATTTTCCAGGACATTTACTATTAATAATTGAATTAATATTTGAAAAAGGAATCTTACATCTTTTTTATGTTAATCATCAGAAATGTCCTTTTCATTAGGGCTATTTCATTTTATTCCAAGTACACGGTAGGAATGGCTGTAATTGTGGGTTTGTTTAGTTGAGAAATCAGGGTCACACTTAATGAGAACACCACAACTCCTGTGAATATATATATTATTCCTAACTGCAAACATGACACAATGGGGCCCGTTTACTAAATCTGGTGCATTGGGAAACATTTTATTACTTTCACTTCTATAAAATCTGAGGATACCTTTGTATCATTTCATGTTTACAACTTATACACATAAATCCCTCACAATGGCAGTGTAGAGTGATACTTAGTACTCTCTTTAGATCTTGTAAGTGTCATTTTTATTCACTCTATTGACTTTAGATGCATAAATACATTCTGTTGGTGATGGATCCTTATACAAAAGACATTGATGGGGTTGTATGCAGTGGTGGCACAGTCCAAAATTCAAATAGGGGAACCACACCAACTGCCAGTAAGTCCCAGCTGGTGATATTTGGGTATTTGGGCGGTAGTTGGTGTGATTCTACTATTTGAATTTTGGACTGTGCTGATTGTTTGTATCTGCTATACTGTGGATATTGTTCTGGTTTTACAGAGGGTGTTACTAACAGATTTGAGAAACTTTTCATGGCTTTAACATTTATAAAAAAAAAAAATGAATTACTGTAATACCATTCTCTACAATGGCCATTTACAATAAAGAATGAAAAAAAAAATAATAATAAAAAAACATTAAAGAACTATCATGTCTGTGAAGATTATTCAAGAGATTTATGTTTTTCACGTAAAAGCTTAGCTGATTCAATAGGAGTAAAGGCAATTATTATTTTATTGCTGTCATGAATATATATTTTTTTGTTTTGTTTTTTTATTCTGTATCATTGCTTTACCTTAATAGATGATTTTAGGAAGTTTCTTTGACTTTAATCAGTTTACTTTTTTCTCCTGAGGAACAGTTAAATTTATATGGATGTCATAAACAGGACACAGGCGAAGGTCTTTGTGCTTTCTGGGCTAACTAACAATGGTAAACTAGCCCCATTTATCTTCATTATTTTCTTACACATTTATATCGTGACCTTACTTGCAAACATTGGCATGATGGCAGTTATCTATAGTAGCACAACCCTCCATACTCCGATGTACTTCTTCCTGAGCTACATCTCTCTGATAGACATTTTCTACACTTCAGTTATAACTCCGAAGATGATGCGAGATCACATTTCTGTAAGTAAGTCCATCTCATTCAATGGCTGTGCACTACAGTTTTATTTCTTTGCTGCCCTAGCATATAGTGAGGGTCTTCTACTCTCAAACATGGCATATGACCAGTATGCTGCTATCTGCCACCCGCTCCACTATGTGCCAATAATGACTAAGAAGAAATGTCTATCTCTTGTTTCACTTGTAACCTCCAGTGTCTTCCTGCAGTCATCAGTGCAAACCTAACAATTTTTTTTAATTATTTCAAGACTTTTATAACTTCACCTTTATTGGACTTTGAGCTGGTTATACTGATGTGTAAGGAACATAGTGGTTCAGAGGAAATAAGAAAGATGGGTAGGGAAAGCATATGTATTAGATATAATTGTGACAAAATGGCCTCACTTTGGTCTGAAGCATCTGTATTATAGCAATATATTAGAATCGGTTGTCCTAGAGATTCATTTAAACTATAGCCAATATGCCAAGCAGTTCTTCATAGTAGAGACTCTTTAGCATATACTGTATACAGAATGTAGTGAGATATTCTAGGCACTTATACTTTAAGATAACATTTTGCCTGTTGAATGCCCCAGACTTTGATACAATTGTGACAAAATGGCCTCACTTTGATCTGAAGCATCTGTATTATAGCAATATATTAGAATCGGTGGTCCCAGAGATTGATTTAAACTTTAGCCAATATGCCAAGCAGTTCTTCATAGTAGAGACTCTTTAGCATATACTGTATACGGAATGTAGTGAGATATTCTAAGCACTTATACTCTAAGATAACATTTTGACTGTTGAATGTCCCAGACTTTGATACACCCTTCAAAGCTTAAAATGTGAGCTATTGGTAATGTTCCTAGTATTACATACCCTAATACATATCTTATATCATGGGTGAGATTCAAATGACATATCACGCCCAATTTGCTTCTAAAATTATCTCTGTTATTGCGCATATTGTGCCCATAGTGACTAGGTTTAGCTGTGTAAGTGGTTGGGTGCCTCCCTACTCCGGAGGTAGCAAGCTGAAATAATGATACCACGCCCCTGAAGGCAGAAACAGAATGGGTGTGAAAAGGCGTGAAAATAATTGAATCTCCCCCAATGTGTGTTATTTGTTGCTTCAGTTCATTTGTTTCGTAACTGTTAAAGTGAAAAAAGGGTTTTCTTTAGCAATATTAGGGGTCAGTTCTTCATTCTAGAACCATCCTCATGCTGCTGATGTTGTAATAGGATATCTTTTTTTAAATGCCTTACTTTAGTACTTCAAACATCATTTTGTGAATACATTTTTATTGGATTAAGTGAGATTTCTATGTGAATTGGTGGCGTGACTCGGATACCCACACTTCAGCCTTGCAATTGAGAATAATCTGGCATTTTCTGCCTAAACGTTCTCATAAAAGCCACAGATATGTACATTTGTTTTACTTACTGTATCTATTTGAGCTCTTGATGGTTGAATATGTGTGGTTAACTCTGTTTCTTCAATAGAGTGACAGGTGTTCCTCAAACCTGGTTTTAAGGTAAGCCTGCAAAAGTAAGGTATTGAGATTGTGAAATTTATATTCGACATTAATCTGATTTATCATGATGAAAAGTGGTCTTCTGCTGTGGAGTTTGGTTTTGAGAGTTTCCCTAATCTGACTTTTTTTGGATTGCTGCTAGAAAGTGGACACGGGTGTGAACCTAAATTATTGTGTTTAAAAAGTGTTACAATTTGGAATAGTAAAGAATGTCTGGTATAATTATGTAGGAAAAAAGCACACTGACCCATGTGTTTTGGTTTTGGTTTTTAGATCTGGATTCATATTTGTGTTTTAGTTTTTTAAAACCACCCTCACATGTTTTGTTTTCGGATTTGGATCTGTATTTAAAAAAAAAACATTTGTAAAAACAGTTTAAAATATGTTATTTAGCATTGATTTTGTTCTTATAGTATTAGTAACCTCACTAGCAATTATTTACATTTATTTCCAGTAAATTTGGACATATTACAGTTCATAATATTGTTTACTAAAATTGTCCAAAGGCTGTCTGGCTAAACTAAGCAACAGAGCATAGGCACAAACATATGGCAGGTACTTTAAGGATATAGAACATCTATAAAACATTGTGGCAGAGCAGTGGCAGACATGATGTCAGTTAATAAACTATACAACCCCATGAAGGAATTTTAGCAGTGCCTAGAATCTTCCAGATTTCCTCTGGGGTCGAGCTTTTAGCCATTTGACTCTGACTCTATGGTACTCGCTTCACCACACAGTTTAAGAGGACCCCACTCCAGGATCATTCAAAAACAGATTCAAAAACTGATTAATACGATTAATTTAACTAATCAATTTAGACCCCCCCCCAAAAAAAATCACAATTTGTTTTAAAGCCACTGACAACAGACAATGAGAATACACAGTAAATAGCAAAGGATTCCTGATAAATATTGAAAGATTATTTTGATAAATTTAGAATATAAAAAAATCAAAAGAATCTATTTTATAGCCAGTAAGACAAAAGGTCGGCAAAAAATAAGAGTACAATATTAACAGCCACATATTCCTGACAAGAGTTGAAATTTATTAACCCATTTGATTGATTTAGAATACAAAAAGTCACAAAAATCTATTTTTCAGCCCTGAAGAAAAACAACAATAAATTAATAAACTGTTAATAGCCAAGGATTCCTGCCAAGGGTTGAAATGTATTGATTAATTCAATTACTTTAGAATGCAAAAAAATTACAAGAAACTGTTTAGCAGCTACTGACAAAAGACCATAAATTATTACACTGTTAACTGTCAAGGTTTCCAGACAAGGGTTGAAAGAACTGATTAGTTCATTGAGCAGTTGATTAATTTAGCATTAAAAATCACAATAAACACACTAATAAATATTAGGAGGCTGACCTGCTGTCCATATTAACCCCTACCCCCTCCCTCCTAATTAGGTAACACACCACTGTAGTACATTTCTGAGGTGCACAAGACAGTCTGAGTATGAGGCATAATACCATGTTTTTTCTCCTAAATCTAGTGGTGCAAGATGCAATTCGGACATTTTGCTTCGTGTTATGTTGGATATTATAAAGGATATTGGAGTCAGACTTTTGTGGCTAAAGTTCTTTGTTTGTTTGAGCTCCCACTAAACATTTTTTTGAAGTACTACCCCATATCAAATTGTGTTCTGTGTGAAATGATGCTCAAACCACAAGCAAAGTTTACTGGGAGGATGATGTTTTGTCTTGTGTTTGTATCTGAGACTGGAAGGAAATACTGAGCCAGTACTCAGAAACAGGAAGTTTGGATGGTTTTGATTCCCATGGAAAATTAACCACACATGTCATTATCTAGTATTAAGTGTTTTATGATGTGTATCACTGATTACATACATATATTAAATTTCTTGGTGTTATTTTAAAGTAAGAGTGTTCTTATCTGGGATGTACAGTTATGAATTGTTTATATGAATGATGCTAGTTTCACTGGGCTGGATTTAAAGTGAAATGGTTTATGACAAAAGTATAATGTGGATATTATTATTATTATTTTCATCATCATCATCATCATCATCATCATCATCATCATCATCATCCTTTATTTATATGGTGCAACAAGGGATCCACAGCACCCAATTACAAAGCACATAAACTAATAAACTAATAATCAAAACAGAAAAACTGAGACTTACAGTTAAAGACAATATAGCACAAGTACAGGAAGCCAGCAGATGACACTGACATAAGTATCAGGTGGCAGAAACTGCCAGATTTGGTGCAGTCGAAGACTGTTAATGTAAGAAAAGGATAAGCACATGAGGGAAGAGGGCCCTACTTGTGAGAGCTTACAGTTTATAGGGGAGGGGCAGACACAGGGGTGACACACATTGGATAGACAGTGTGGAACAGAGGTTTAGGGTGAGATTAGGCTGGGTTTGGTGAAGGAGCAGCACTGATGACAGATTGGAGTGTAGAGAGGTATGTGTCAGGAATGCCAGTCAGGAGGAGACTATAGTAACCAAGTCGGGAGATGACCAGTGAGTGGCAGAGGCATAACTAGGGTCTTTGTCACCTAGGTTAAAATGAAAATGGAGCCACACACAAAAAAAATCCATGTGCGTGCTCCTGGGGAGTGGCATTTTGTAACTTTTTGGGTGAGTAACAGTCAAAGAGAGACAAGAGGCTGATAGAGATAGGGAGAGAACAATGGCAGAGAGAGAGAGAGAGGGAGACATAAAGAGGGGGGATACAGACAATGAGATCAGGGGCTGACAGATGGAGACATGGGGGAGAGTGAGAGAAAGTCCAGGAGCAGTGAGCAAGAGAGGGAGACACGGGAGAGAGAGAGACCAGTGGCAGAGAGAGTGGGAGTTATCGGAGACAGAAAAAGACCAGGGATAGAGAGAGAGGGAGAGATAGAGAGAAATACAAGGTGCAGAGAGAGAGGTTATTAAGAGGGAGAGAGAGAGAGAGGGAGAGAGAGAGAGGGATCAGGGGCAGAGAGAAAGGGAGACATGGGGGAGAGATAGAGAGAGAGACCGACAAAAAGAGACCAGAGGCAGAGACAGTGAGGTAGACATGGAGGAGAGATAGGGAGTAATTCTGAGTTGATCGCAGCAGGATTTTTGTTAGCAATTGGGAAAAACTGTGTGCACTGCAGGGGAGGCAGATTTAACATGTGCAGAGAGAGTTAGATTTGGGTTTGGTGAGTTCAATCTGCAATCTAATTTGCAGTGTAAAAATAAAGCAGACAGTATTTACCATGCACAGAAACAAAACAACCCATCCAAATCTAACTCTCTCTGCACATGTTATATCTGCCCCCTGCAGTGCACATGGTTTTGCCAAACTGCTAAAAAATTTCCTACTGCGATCAACTTGGAATTACCCCCATAGTGAGACGTGGGGAGTGAGAGATGCAGAGAAAGACCAGTGGAAGGGAGAGAGAGGGATACATGTGGGGAGAAGCAGAGCAGAGACCGGGGCAAAGAGAGAGGTATACATGGAAGGGAGATACAGAGAGAGACCAGGGGCGGTGGGAGACATGAGAGAGAGAGAAGTGACAGATAGAGAGAACGACTGGGGAAGAGAGGTTAACAATGGAGAGAGACCGGAGCAGAGAGTAAGGGTGTAATGGAATAGAGAGAGATAAATAGAGAGACCTGGGGCAGGAAGAGAAAGAGGCATGGTGTAGAGAGGGAGACATGGGAGAGAGCGAGAGAGACTGAGAGACCAGGGGAAAGGAGTGAGGAAGACAGAGAGACCAGGGGCAAAAATATAGGGAGACATGGGATAGAGAGGGAGACAGAGAGAGTCTAGTCTTAGAGAGAGAGGGAGACATGGTAGAGAGACAGAGGGAGACATGGGGAGAGAACAAATAGGGGCAGAGAGAGAAGGACTCATGGGAGAGAGTGAGACCAAGACAGAGAAAGGGAGAGACATGGGGGGGAGACCTGGGGCAAAGAGAGGGGGAGACATAGGGTAGAGAAAGAGAGACCAGGAGCTTAGAGAGGGAGACATGGTAGAGGAAGAGAGAGAGAGAAGCAGAGAGAGAGAGAGAGAGAGAGAGAGAGAGAGAGAGGGAGAGGGAGAGATGGGAAAGAGAGAGGGAGACATGAGAGAGAGGCCAGGGGCAGAGAGAGGGAGGCATGGGGAGAGAAAGGGAGACAAAGGAGAGAGAAAGAGAGACTAAGTGACCAGGGGAAGTGAGTGAGGGAGACATGAGATAGAGAGAGAGAGGATGACATGATCACTATGTTCTGCTTACATGCTTCTGTGGTGGTCATGCAGAGTGCAGTGTCCCTGCTGGTCTCCAACTGGTCAGAAAATGGTGTACAGTTGCATGTGCCTCTCCTCCATGTCCTTTGCCTCAAGCATCAGTGTTGACACACACTAGTCATCATACAGGCATCAGGACTTGCTAGGGAAGGGAAATGGTGTGGTTATACAATAGAGGAGACTGAGGGATCAGGGTGACAGGGAGAGGTAAATATGGAGAGACTGAGGTTGACAGCTGAAGGCAGAGGGTGATGGAGAAGGTCACAAGAAGATAGTGGGTAATGGGGCCATAGTGATCGACAGGGAAAAAGTGGGTGACAGGAAAGGCAGGGGTGATAGGCAGATATTGGGTGACAGGGGAGGGAGTGGTGACAGTGAGATCGTGGGTAAATGGGGAGGCACGCTGACTCAAGGCCATGGGTGCACCACAAAGACATGCCCCATTCCTGTGAGGCCACCCCCCATTTTAATATGGAAAATGTTGGAAAGAAACATAGAATTTGATGGCAGGTGATAACCAATTGGCCCATATAGTCTGCCCATGTACATGCAGACACTTGATTTTTGTCAGGAGCCAATTAACCTACCAGTATATTTTTGGAGTGTGGGAGGAAACTTCTAGTACCAGGCGGTAACCCACGCAAACATGAGGAGAATATATAAACTGCACACAGTTATGGTCATGGTGGCAGGACCAGTGCTGTGAATCGGTAATACTACCCATAACACCATCGTACTGCTATTTAAGTGCATACATAGATGTCAGCATGTGAATGTCAGTGTATGCATACTGTATGTGTCCATGTATGTAGATGTGTCATCGTGTGTATGATGGTGTATGTATAGGTGTCAGTGTTTATGTCGGTGTAGGCATGTGTATGCCGGTGTATGTACAGGTGTCAGCCTGTGTATGTTGGTGTATGTCTGTGTATGTACAGGTGTCAGCCTGTGTATGTTGGTGTATGTCTGTGTATGTACAGGTGTCAGCGTGCATATGTATGTATATGTAAAGGTGTCAGCGTATGTATGTCAGTGTATGCCGTTGTATGTATAGGTGTTAGTGTGTGTATATGGTGCTGTGTTACATCTGTTTGTGTGTGCGTGTGTGTGTATTTGACATATTCGGTATATTACCAGAGGGAGCAACAGATATCCCTACAGGGCACAGGATGGAGAACTGCATCCTATACATGATACATATATGACACACACACAGTACATGTCACACACAGACATAGCGTACATGATACGGGTCTGGGACTCAGGGTCGACAGCACAAAGGTCGACACACTTTAGGTCGACGCCAATTGGTCGACACACATTAGGTCGACATGGTCAAAAGGTTGACAGGGTCAAAAGGTCGACATGAACAAGGTCGACGTGGAAAAAGGTCGACATGAGTTTTTTATGTTTTTTTGGTGTCGTTCTCTTCGTAGAGTGACCGGGAACCCGAATTAGTGCACCGCGTCCCCTGGCATGGCTCGCTTCGCTCGCCATGCTTCGGGCATGGTGCCTTCGCTCCGCTACCGCTTCGCTCGGCACACTTTACCGTTCCAATCGTAGTCCACGTGGATCGTTAAGTATGAAAAGGTTCAAAAAAAGAAAAAAATCATGAAAAACTCATGTCGACCTTTTTCCATGTCGACCTTGTTCCTGTCGACCTTTTGACCCTGTCGACCTTTTGACCCTGTCGACCTAATGTGTGTCGACCAATTGGTGTCGACCTAAAGTGTGTCGACCTTTGTGCTGTCGACCTGGAGTCCGGATACCACATGATACATACATCACACACAGTACATGTTACATAAATGACATTCAGTACATGATACATATATGACACACACACATACATGATACATACATGAGACACATATACATGATACACACGACACATACAGTACATGAGGCACAGATCTAGGTTGGTGATAAGGCCGCTGGCCCCCAGGGAGTGCCTCAGGAGCCCTCTCTACACCAGCTACCCCAGCCTGAATAGCCTGAACCAGGCCACCAAGAATTGGAGCTCATTCCCCAGCAGCAGCAGGGCCAGCGTGTCCCCGAGGCTGATGTCACCTGGAGAGAGCACCGCAGAAGTCTAGGAGCTCTGCTCACCACATCCAGCAGCTTGTAGTTTGGGCAGCTGCAGAGCGGCAATAGCAAGAGACCTGGCAGAGAGAGTGCACCCTGCCCCATCCAGTGCAGCACACACCACTTCAGCCGGGAGGCCAGCAGCACCGTGAACCACAAGTTCTCAGCAGCAGCTGCAGGGGCACCCTAGGCCATAGCAGCAAGTAGTGGCTATGGCCCACATCATGAGTTCTGTACCCGGGCAGGCAGGCACCACTAAGTAAGAATGGGGTCAGTATGTCCTGCATTTAGTGCCGACACTCAGTGACTGTTTGGGGGCGGGATCCTCTAGCAGCTGGGGATATAATAAAAAACATGGGGGGATAGTGGATACATGCCCCCCTCTGCCAGGTCTGCCGTGGCACCCATGGCAAGCACCCTGCTCGCCCTGCCCTAGTTACGCCTCTGGTGAGTGGATATGGATCTTAGTAGCATTCTTGGTGAGAAAGGGTCTGATCCTGTAAATATGTGTAAGATGAAAACGGCAGGTTTATGAGAGGTGCTGAATGTGTGGTGTGAAGAAGAGGGAAGAAGGAGGGATTACTCCAAGACAGTGCACTTGGGGTCTAGAGGAGATAGTAGTGCCATCAACAGATAATTAAATTGTGGGAAAAGAGGTTGTGTGGGAGGGTGGGAAGATGATCAGCTCAGTCTTAGACATGTTACATGTAAGAAAGCGCTGGGACATCCAGGAGGAGATAGCAGAGTAACAGTTGGAGATACGAGTGAGGAGAGCAGGAAGCAGGAGAGAGATCAGGGAAGGAAAGGTAGATTGGAGTATTATCTGCTATGAAGCTGGGATACTTAACTTGATCATTTGAAAAGGTAGTGCAAATTTAAAAGTTGGTTTTTAAAGATGTTAATATGGGGGGTCATTCCGAGTTGTTCGCTCGTTATTTTTTATTGCTATGGAGCGATTAGTCGCAAACTGCGCATGTGTAATGTACGCAGCATGCCTGCGCCAAGTAAATTAGCACAAAAGTTTGGTATTTTACTCACGGCCTAACAAAGTTTTTTCATCGTTCTACTGATCGTAGTGTGATTGACCGGAAGTGGGTGTTTCTGGGCGGAAACTGGCCGTTTTCTGGGAGTGTGCGGAAAAACGCAGGCGTTTCAGGGAAAAACGCGGGAGTGTGTGGAGAAATGGGGGAGTGGCTGGCCGAACGCTGGGCTTGTGTGTGACGTCAAACCAGGAACGAAACTGACTGAACTGATCGTTATTTGTGAGTAAGTCTTGAACTACTCAGAAACTGCTAAGAAATTGCTATTCGCAATTTTGCTAATCTTTCGTTCGCAATTCTGCTAAGGGCGGCGGCTTAGTGTGTGCAATGCTGCTAAAAGCAGCTAACAAACAAACAACTCGGAATCACCCCCATGATTCTATGAATGCTGTGTTTCTTTCAATATAAAATGTTTTACTATCAACAGTTTTGAGAACAAAATTATCTTTTATAGCTTTCTAAGAGTTAAATACATTTTCTGGGCATTCTGTTGAGTGCTTGTCTGTGATAGGGGAAAATATGTTTTATTTTGGGTCAGAAGTGTAGTAAATGGACAATATGTAGTTAGATTCAGTTTAGTTAATAGAGGCCATAGTGTCCCTACATTAGTAAATTGTCACACAATGGTGGAAATTTACTAAGCTCCTGAAACCATTTGAGTTTGCATTTTTTTTATCCGAAAATGCAACTTGGTAATTCACAGCAATGTTGGTGCAATTCTTATGCACTTTCACTGTCGACAACTCAAATATGAATCAACAGACCATCAATCAAACATGGCAAAAGCCTTCGTTTCGGTGGAATGGACATTCCTATGGGAAATTATGGGCAGATTAGGTATAGGTCCAAATTATATCAAATATGCCAAGCTTCTATACTCTCAGACCGTAGCTAGAGTTTCGGCGAATAGTTCTATTTCACAACCATTTTTTCTATCTAGAGTATTAAGGCAGGGGTGCCCACTGTTTCCAATTTTATTTGCCATCACTTCTGAGCCTTTGGCTTGATTGATACGCACAAGCCATGATATTGTGGGAATAAAAGTGGGAAGAAAGGAAGATAGAATTAAATTATATGGAGACAATTTATTATTATTTATAGATGACTATGTAGCATCAATGCCTGAAATCCTCAAGATGATAGATAAATATGGTCGGTACTCTGGTCTCAAAATTGATTGGGATAAGTCCTGTATCATACCACTCAAGGGTAAAATACCGACCAGTCCTTTAATGCCTCTTCCACTTAGAGGGGTGGATTCATTTAAGTATTTGGGTATATGGGTGATGAATGATACTAGGAACTATATCCTGCTTAACATCATACCGCAGATAACCTATCTTTGATCTAAAATTAAAATCTGGGGGAAATTGCCTATAACCACTACAGGGCGAGTGATTTTGATCAAAATGGTTTATAAGCCCAAAGTCCTCTATGTTCTCCAACAATCACCTGTATACATTTACTTGAAAATATTTATACAAATAAACAGTTTGATATCATCCCTGATATGGGCCAATAAGAGAGCTTGAATAAAAATTGAAACATTATCTCAACCAAAAACATCAGTTGGGTTGGCTTTTCTGGTCTTTACATTTTATTACTACGCAGCCCAATTGGTACATGTTTGGGAATGGGTTAATAATCCTGATAAGACATCTTTAAATTCACAAATGATACTGCAGGAAAATCCAGAGGGCACACCCCTACAGTTACTTCTGTCCGGAAATATTAAAAGGTCCAAGCTTCCATTATTGAGACAAGAAATGATTATCTGGAGGAGGGTACACCACATCCTGCAAGATCTGGGGATGGATCCAGATACCCCTCTAGACAATAAGCATGGTTTTACAGAATTGTCCCCAATACAAATTAAGGAGACGTGGGGGAGATGGGGTGTAAAATTGGTAGGGCAATTATATGTGGATAATATATTTAGGTCCTTCCAGCACCTTTAACTAGAGTATGGCATAGCATCTGCCTACTTTTACTGATATATACACCTTAGGCATGCGATAAATGCACAGTTTGCTGGATTATCTCCAATTATTGCTAATTTGCCTCTTAAAGTGCTATTACAGAATAGAGGCAATGAGCATCTGGTATCCGATGTATATATAACAATAATATAAACCCATTATTTGGACTCAATGGTCAATCTCAGGAATAAATGGGAAATAGATCTGGGACCAATAATGGATGAGACATGGAAAGCAGCTTTAAGCTCTCCGTTTATTTCTACTACTGCTAATAGATACCAGCAAATTCAATTGTTTATAATCCATAGAGCATATATGACACCGGTGAGAATATCTCGGTTTGGAACTGTATATTCCTCAAAATGCCCTAGATGTGGAAATGAGAATGCCAATTTTTGGCATCTAGTTTGGCTATGTTTACTAGTAGCAACTTTCTGGAGTGGGGTGATCAATGTAATAACAACAACTGGAATCCCGAGATCTGTTTTCACTCCAGATGTATTCTGTCAGCAGTTAAGAATGATATTATGGATGTCTTTAGTAGACTCTACATAGTCAATACATGTGTGCTAGCTAAGGCATGCATAGCCAGAGTGTGGCTCGATAGGAAAGCCCCAGAATTACAGACTTGAATAACACTAGTTAATAAAACCATAGCGCACAAGAAATTTGTACATCTGGCAAGGAAAACAAGAAAGAAATACTATATCCTTTGGGGTAAATGGCTTGATTCTCCATATGCTACAGGATAAACTTTTTGTGGAGAAGGAGAGAGGGGGGTGATCCAGAGCCAGCCACATAGTAGAACATTAAAATATTAAATTAATAAATAATGAACTAAGTTGCTATGTGATAGGCTTTAAGGGATCCAATAGATTGTATAGCCAATACATGCATATATCAAAACAGACATCTCTATATTAGGATGCAAGTAGTGACTGTATCCCTATGGTCGGACTTCCGAGCACCCCGCAGCAAGGGCGTCCTGGCCTATTCCTCCCCTCCTGGCATTCCTGGACACAGCAACCAGCGGCAGAAGACCTCACCTGGCTCCCAACCGCTGCTCCTGCGGGGAAACCCGGCTGGCGGTGCCGCGATCCATCCCCCTATTGTGGCGGACTGCCTGGACGACGTGGAAATCAGGGGAGAGGACACCAATGCCTCACTGCCAGCTGCATCACTGGTAAGGTGTCCTCCCCTTTACTGCTCCCTGCTACTATTCATTGCTGGCCAGCCACTGGGAATTTTACTGCTGGGACATATCCTGCTGCCCCCTCTTGCCCTCTGTGGGGATCAAGATATAACCACCGCCCCCGGCGTGCCACGTGGACCGTTGGCCACCGTGTCTATAAGTTGCCCTGTGGTTTAGTGACGGTGGGAGACGGGAGCCGCACCACCAGTATTGTGATATATTGGTGGTGTGGTGAGGAACTCCCCCCCTCCCCCACCTTTTTTCTCCACGACTGGGACACTACCTGCCTGTCTCATCCTGATACCCACCCCACTGCATGCCGCTCATCATCTGCTTTGCTTCATCCATGGTACCTTTTGTAGGCAAATTATAATTGATTCATCCTGCCCTCCATATGGGCTGGCCCACACCCTGGTTATCTCCTGCATTGAGCCTACTGTGATGTGACGCCGTACCGGCCTGGCACTTCGCATGTGAGACCCGATACACTCTCGACATATCTTACTCTCTGTGCACCTCCGCAGCATTTGCTATTCTACGACTGCATGGAAAAATTCCTAATTCCTACATCAATAACTTCTGCGGAGGCTTCACTGCCTTCTTGTGACGGAATTCCTGGCAGCAATTCCTCTGATTCCGACCGCTCAACCTCAAGCTCTGCATCTCAGCATGTATGTAGATCCAGACCGCCCGTTAAGCAGCCGAAAATGAAGCACAATGATCTAGTGGCTGTCCTGGGCCCCCTGCTGGATGAAAAATTGACTGGCATTAAGGAAGCCATTGAATCCACGCTAACCCAACTCAATCAACACTCTACTCGTTTGGACGAAGAGGAACAGCAGATATCCATGTGCGAAGATGACTTGTCCACAGCCCAGAGAACCATACAAGCCAATCAATCCGAGATTGCCGACCTATCAGAGAAGATTGACGATCTTGACAAACGCAGGTGCGTCACAACTTGCGGGTCATTGGCATCCCGGAATCGGTCAAGGGTCACGAACTTATGGATCTCCTCTCATCTGGCATCCCGGATCAACTTACTATGGACCTCAAAGGAGTCCCACTCATAATTGAGAGACCTCATCGGCTCGGTCCGGAGCGGAGGAACCACGCTGGACGCCCCCGTCCAATCATAATGAGAATCTTGAATTATGCCGACAAGATGAAACTTTTTGACCATTATCGTAAAACAGCTTCCTTATCTTACAACGCAGATCATCTCCTCATCTTTCAATATTTCTCAGCACTAGTGTCTACCAAACGCAGAGAGTTTACTCCCATCTGTAAGCACCTTTTCAACACCAAAGTCAAGTTCTCCCTCCTCTACCCAGCCCGCCTCAGGATCTTTGAGAATGGCAAACTGCTGTTGTTTGACGACCCAGGAGAGGCGAAGCTACATTTCTCCTTGCCTGATACTTGACTGTGACTGTTACCTGTTAGCTTATCGCTCATCACTACCCCGCTCTTACGGGTCTCGTATGTGGAGTGCCATGTTTGTGAGACATGAATGCTCCTAGCTTATTCATTGTCTGTTTAATGTTCTTGCTGTTCATGTTAATGTTTTTATGTGTTTTGGTTAGTTCTGTCTGCCTGACCCGGGGACTTATCCCCCTTCTGGGTTGTCCTCCCCCCGCTCGCTGGGACGGGGTGAGGCCCTATCTTACCTTTCACACATTCATTATGTTCATTCCGACTGTAGGTGTGGGCTAATATGGCTTCTGTAGCCTCCCCACATCCTCATGATACTGGAGTCTCTGGCAATTCTCCATTGCACATAATCTCCTGGAATGTAGAGGGACTTAACCACCCCGTTAAAAGAAAAAAAGTAGTCTCACACTTAAAACATCTGGCCCTTCAAGTCATATTTCTTCAAATAGCGCATTGGCTGGACAACCCTCAGAATTGCCTGCGATCCCCTTGGATAGGGGAATGCGTTTCGGCCCCATATCACACTAAGTCCTGGGGGGTGGCCATTATCTTTCATGCCAGCTTGCAGTACTGAATTAGTAGGAAACTTATCGACACTGAAGGCAGGTTCACCTTACTTGACGCACTGATTGATAATACCATGTATACCTTTCTTAATGTCTATGCCCCAATGCCTCCCCTGATTCTTTTTTGCAGCTCTCTTACCAACACTCCTACAATGGGGTGGCCAAAATTTGGTTGTGGGTGAGTACTTCCATCTCTATTTCCACCTCTCAACTACTATCTTCTTTTTGTACACAACTCAACCTACTTGACCCTTGGCGCATCTTTCACCCGACCCAGAAAGACTTTTCCATTTACTCTCATCCACTCTCATCCCACTCTCCCATTGACTATATCTTCACTTACACATCGCTCTTTCCCAAGGTCACGCACACCTCTATTACAGACATTATAATTGCCGATCATGCCCCCATATCAATAGATATCTAAATTACTTTGTCTTCTCGTGGCCCCCCATGCTGGCACTTTCCTACGTACCTCCGTCACTCTACTGACTTTCTTCTCCACCTCAAACAAACCTGGCTCAATTATACTCTGGACAATGGCGACCAAACACTAGATTCCCTTATATTTTGGGGTGCTGCTAAGGCGGTCCTTAGTGGACACGTCATGTCCTATACTTACTCCAAATGGAAAAAATTATCTTCGCAGCTGCAGATTCTGAGTGCGTCATTAACCTCCTCATATCGAAGATACAAGCATAGACAAATATAATATTAGTCCCAGCCACGAATTCTATTATTTCCAGGCCTCTCATTACGTACGTTCAGTTTTGACACAACTTGTTAAAAGTGATTTTCTCAATCCTCTAGATACGCTTATACACTCCAGTGCATACTCCATTTCAACTATTTACGCCCGAATCCGCATGGACATTATCTCCTCTTCCGATCGTCTGCAACTTGAAAAATGGTCATCTCAGATCCCCTCTATGTCATCGGAAGCAGTGTTTGACTGCTTTAATGTGTCTTTGAAGCTTATTCCGGCGAGTGTCTATCAGGAAATGTAGTGTAAGATCTTGCATAGGGCTTACATTTCTCCAAAACAAAGTCACTTGATGGGCCTCTCGGAGTCTGCAGTATGCGGCAAATGCTCAGCACCAGTGGCTGACATCATGCATTGCTTCTGGCATTGCCCTCACATACAAATGTTTTGGGGTGGGTTGCAGACGTACAGCTCCTTTACACTGGGTATTGATTTCCAATGCACTGCCTCATGGGCCCTTTTTGGATACCTCCTTGACCAGCCAAATATTCCCTCTCCTGATAAGAAACTAGTGATGCTCTTATCAGCGGTGGGGAGGAAAGCTATTCTCCAACAGTGGATACACGCTGCACCCCCTTCCCTACCCATGGCTACCTCCAGACTGCTCTTCCTCTTTACCATGGATTGGTTGGAGACCTCTCTTGATAAAGAGACACTTACCCCTGCACTATTCCATTGCTGGGGAAAAATTATACATACACAGCCCACATCCATTAAACTTGCCATTCAACAAAGCTTCCACTGCACCACATGGTACTGTCACCAACTTCTAGACCACAGACCCCCTATTTCTCTTCCATAATTCTGCACTACTGATGTCTTCTCTCTACCCTCTACCCTCCTTGGCTTACCCTTTTCTTACCCTCTTCTCCCCCTTCTCATGCCAATCTTCTTCCAAATTCTCTTAGACCTCTAGTATTCATATTTCTCTTTTTTCTTACTCTGATGTTCTCTCCATGGATGGGTTGATGGCCCCCCGGCCTTGGCAGACAATGTTTTTTGTTGTATTTACTTTTTCTGTGTGTTCTTGATTTATGTTATGTGTCCTCCATGTTGTAGGATGCCTTGATATAATTACAGTTCTAGCATTATTTTAGACCTGTTACGATTTTGTAGAAGTATATTTCTACTTCTCGTTATACTACTCTATCATGCTATGTCCTGGTCATCCTTTTAATACTGGTGTTATATGTTTGAAAATAGAAAATGTGAGGTATACTTGGGTTCATACAGTTGCCACCCTATATCTCTCTACTTTCATGCTCTTAGTCATGTATATTAGGCTCTGTACCTATTTTCTGTACTGTTCATTCTGGTTTGTACCTATGCCTCAATAAAATATATTTTGGAAAAAAAATATTATAACATAAACACGAGCCTAATGTGATAACATGGCGAGGAAGCATCCTAAATGCTAGCTATGCTAAGGTGGAAGAATCTCAAGCGCAGTACTGAATTATATAGATGTTATGTTCTGGCATTGTGAGATACCATGTGATATCAGATAGAAAGATATAAGCTACCAGCGGATGTAAGTTTTGACAAGACCTGGGTAGGTGGTTTTAATAAATTGGTGATGATTAATATATGATAGAGTATATAAATAAAAATGACAAGGTTATTAATATATAAAACAAATCACAAATGCACTGAATTATCTATCAATGAAATATACAGTATATATATTAAATAAACAACTAGAACATTAAAACACCAATTAATTATAGGCACTTCCCCCCCTTTTTTGTACTATAAACACGTAGATTTGAGATAATTGCAAACATTTAAATATTTGAACTGTATACACCTGTTGTCTTTCTTATTGGCACATGTCAAGGCTCTTCATAAAAGGAAATTCATACACAATTTGGAAACACATATGCAATACACATGAATATTCTTCACTTTTTTTGTAGAAGAAATAGATGATAAGAAATAAACACGAGGATAGGATAGAGGAGACAAGGGTAGGATAGGGAGAAAGGTGGGGTGAGGCAGGGATGGGGAATAGATACAGAAATAGATCATAAAGGTTGATAAAAGATACCCAACATCTGAGGAAGAACTACACCCGCTGCTTGAATACAGATATGAGTATATGATACTGCCAGAATTGTTTAGTTAGTATGTTTGATTTGTTTTGTGGAATGTATGTACCTAATTGTTATGTTTTTTATATGGAAATATCAATAAAAACAATTAAAAGGAAAACATGGTTGGATTTTTACATGTACTTCATACAACACGGAAATTTACAAAGAATTTGTATCCTTCAATATCTGCCGACAATAGCCAAACACTGCCACAAAAGCATAGAATTTGTATGTGAATAGAACTATCAAATAGAACTGCTTTTGGCTGGTATGTTTGGAGAAGCATGCACCGATCAGTGAGATCCATGCATGCTTCTCTGTGTAAAACTGTGTAAAATAGTAAAATATATTTAAAAAATGAGTGGGGTCCCTCCTCCTGAATATATCCAGCCCCGGGCTGTCACCTGTCACTCACTAGAAGAAAAAGGTCTTAGGGGTATATTTACTAATTCTTGGATGGAGATAAAAAGGACTGAGATAATGTACCAACCAATCAGCTCCTAACTGCCATTTTTCAAACAAAGCCTGTGATATGACAGTTAGGAGCTGATTGGCTGGTACTTTTTCTTCATCCACTTTATTTCCAGCCAAGGCTTAGTAAATAGACCTTTAAGTCATTGACAGATCACTGGGATGATCCATACAGATTGTTTCTTATGTCATCAATGGCTGGTTCATCCAAACACGACCTCCGACTTGCATTGAAATGTTTGCATAACAGGAGCATATGCCCGGCTATTCCATGAGTTATATGCTATGATGCATAGACATCACAGCAACAACATACTGTATGTAGACACAACTGTATGCCCAGTTTTATTTCCACAGTGAAAAATAGGAGAATATTAAGAAGAGGTTCATGTTACAAACTCATTTTATCAACAAGTAAGGAGAGTGAGTCATAAAAACACCCCTCATTACAACATATGTCCTGTACTCTAAGTAGACAAAAGTCTAAACAGGAGAGACCTGTGAAGGTCATCATGCAGCATCTATGGGATGCACTCTTCTCAATTTCTTACTTTGTGAGATGAATTATTTGTAGTACAGGCTACCATAAACCTATAGGGCCTTCCTACCTGTATGACTATTATTATCCAGATTTGTTTTATCACTGTTGTCTCCAAATGTAAAGTGCAATAGAATTTGCTGCGATATATAAGAAACTGTTAATATAATAATAATAATAATAATAAATAAATAATTCCTTAATTTATGTCTTTATGAGAAGTATTTATTTTTTATATTTAGTATAAAAGTTTCCTAACTGATTTTATTGAATGGTTTAGTTAAAAATGCTGAAGATTGGATTTAGAGGGGTTAAGGGACATATGGGTAAAGTTCCCCCATTTTATCCAGACTACTTAGAAACACTATTGCCTCCACAGTTTATCTAAACATGTTGCCTGCCAACATCAGGGTGATGCCAGTATTCCAAAAATTCAAGGTATTGAACACATACATACAACCCCATGTGGCAGCGATAAGTTTAACATGTTATGAAATGGGAGGCCTTCTGGATTTTCTCCTTGGGAACACAATATCCCCAAGGTCCAACAAAAACATTGAAATCAACAACATCTGAGATGTGGGTCCTTCTCCCATGACAGCGTAGCTGGTCTAAATATATACAGTTATTGTTTGTCCTTTGAAATGACCCCCACAATCAAGAATAGTTGATTCTAGTCCGCCCCGGTGGCTCACCTCCACTTTAATTGGGATACCCCATAACAGTTGGTTCTGTCCTTCTAATATCCATAATTTTTTATATAGTTTCATGGGTACTGAGCTCTTACAACACAACAGAGGAGCCCATATGAACAAAATTTAACAGGATTATAAACCTGCCTTTTACTGTAGGGCCTTAGTATCTTATAACTATACCACATTTCATTATCTTTGGCATTCATAACCTAGTCCAACTATTTCTTCTAGGTGCAGAAAATTAGATATACTGTATCACTGGCACCAGGACCAGGGCAGAATCCCTAATGAAAGGGAAAGAGACCAATCACAGAAGGAGTCAGGTAACAAAAGCATTTCAAACAGGTGTGCTACATACTGTACGTAGCAGCTAGTTCCAGGTTGCTAGGAGACAGTCAGAACACAAACTGGAATGAGTCACAGCAGTGGCTCATAACAAAAAACTTTGTTTAGTTGTTTCTGTTTTGCTACATCGTAAGTGGCTGACAATTGATTAGTTTTATCTATGTATATTATGCTTTGACTCCATGTGAATGTACATTGCATTTTTCCTGTATATTTATGTAGTGCTTTACTGCTCAGAATTCTATAACCATTATGTACTGTTCTCGTTGTAACAGGTTTCCTTCCTCTGATTAGATGTCTGTTTTTTTAAATGATAATATTTTATATTGCATCTATCAGAAAATACAAATTAGAAATAATAATTATCAAAATAGAAGAATATATAAAATATTCCATCTAGCAATCAAATCTGTGGAGCTAGCTGTTCAAGCTCACCAATATACAGCATTATCCCACTAAGCTATTGGGGTTGCTGTGTGTAAATGTGCTCATTTGTATATATTTGAATTTATGTATGGTGTGCAATGTTCTAACCTGATGCCACTCACCACTGGATGCGCATGAAATTTCCATAGGTGAGGAAACCTCGGGAGGTGATTCATCTAAATATCCCTCTATTAGCCTCTCCATCAAGGAGAACTCCTATTAAGTATATACTTCCAGTTACCTCATCACGGAATGTCTACACAAAACATACCCTAAAACTTCTTTGTTAGTTTTACGGTAGCATGGTATGCTGTTTTTATTTCATATTTGGTGGACTTTTAAAAAAATTGGCCCTTTTTGGAAGATGGTCCAATCACTCATAGCCTCTGTAGCCCCTACAAGATCCCCTCTCACCTCAGCCTTACTGCTCCTATGTGACACAGTTGCATAAGCTTGTTAACAAATTGATTCTGCATATTTCCTGTGCAGCTAAATATCAAAATGTTGGGTCTGGAAGCAACCCTCCCTCCTATCCCATCAAAACCTTCTGGCTTTAGCTAAGTCTTGACAATGTCAGAAAGAATCATTATGTTAGAATGGCTGAGGTGGAATATCTGTATGACTTTGCCAGCAGACAGTGCATTGAGTCATAACTGACCACAGAAGAACCTAGACCTCCATAGGCTCTGGGGTACCTGAAGAAGCTACTGCTTTTTTTGCTGCTGCTCGGTCTCTTCAGTCAGTTGCTGATTTTAATACTGCAGGAAAACACAGCAATACACAGCCTTGTGTATCCATGATTAATACGGCCAGACTGCAACACATGGTTGTGTTCCTTTTTATAGGCAACATAATGAGGTTTCAGCCAATTGCACATGGTTTACCAGTTAAACAGACCTGTTACGGATGTGTCAACTAATTGTAATTACCCAGCAGAAGTAGTTTGCATATATAGATATAGTGCAGCAGAATATGTTGATGGTTGTAGTCAATTGTAATTACCCAGCAGAATTAGCTTTGCATATATAGATATAGTGCAGCAGAATATGTTGGTGGTTGTAGTCAATTGTAATTACTCAGCAGAATTAGCTTTGCATATATAGATATAGTGCAGCAGAATATGTTGGTGATTGTAGTCAATTGTAATTACCTGTAAGTGACAAGAAGAGAAGAAACGTCAATTCACAATCGATATCAGCTGAAGATAAATTAACGCTGATTGAACGCTGCTGTTATGTGTCAATTTTATCACGCTTTTAGAAAAATGCACGCTTCAATCAATAAATGCACAGCCAAACGGATTTGCACAGCCTACACCATTGGATTTAAGTAGAAGACAATGTCATAAAGCATCATTATGTTGGAATGTCTGAAGTGGAAAATCTGTATAACTTTGCCAGCAGACAGTGCATTGAGTCATAACTGACCACAGAAGAACCTAGACCTGCATAGGCTCTGGGGTACCTCAAGAAGCTACTGCTTCTTTGCTGCTGCTGGGTCTCTTCAGTCAGTTGCTGATTTGCTTACTGCAGGAAAACACACATCAATACACACCCTTGTGTATCCATGATTACTACAGCCATACTGCACCACATGGTTGTGTTCCTTTTTATAGGCAACATAAGGAGGTTTCAGCCAATTGCACATGGTTTAGCAGTTAAACAGACCTGTTACGGATGTGTCAACTAATTTTAGTGGTTTGTGCTCGATTTTGGGTTGATTTTGAGTTCATTTGCAAATCGATTCTTAGTAAGTAGATATTTTGTTTAGAACTCAATGTCAAAGTTCCAATATATTGTATGATGTTCTATTTCAGGCTAAAGTCTGTTTTCAGTCAATTTTTAGTAATTTTTGGCTTAAATAAATACTCAAATTCAAAATCAAATGAAAATTGATTAAAAATCAATAGAACATCACACTCAAAATTAATAGATTTACCCCATAGACTCTGCTGAGTAGTGAGCATTCTGCTAAGAAGCTTTAGACCTTATGGGTTATGCACATAGCAAACGTGTGACTTAGATTGGTTTTCTGTAGAAGGCCAGAAGGTATGCTGTTTTGAAGAGAGAAGCAAAAGTGGAGTCCATTTGATGACAACGCTAACAGCTCTTACAGAAGAGTACACACCCAACATCAGATAGCTATCATATTCAAATAAGAATAGATCTTGAGAAAATCAATTGGCATGTCCTCTAAAAAATCCCATTTATAGCTCAAAAAGGACATTAAACCAGTGTAAAGAAGTTATACAAAGAGTTACCTATGGGATCAAAGGGTATTTGTTACCGATGAAAACTACTCTCCATGATATAAGTGTACACCACTTATAGTAAGATGGGTATTTATGATACAGCAGATCACTTCCCTATACAGCATCAGCTGGTTTTAGACTTCCAAACATCACCAATAAACTAGACAAGTACAGAACAGTACTACTGAACTACAGTACATAAAATAAGTCAAAGGATCAAAGTACCTGAGAATAGAGTAACTGATCCTACTGAGTTCTCACAAAAGGATAGTAATTATTGAGTTTAAATCTTTTCATGGATAAAACCAATTACTTTGTAAGGATTTCGGGAAGGTTCTCAATTATCCACACAAGTTTCATATAAGTCACAGTTCCATTTGTAGTTGTAATAGACATACGGTAGAAATCTACCTATTTGTACTATACGGTCCAAGGATATGATAATTAAGAAACCAGAAGAATGAATGATTGAGAGAATGGTTCCAAGACCATCCCCATCATCTGATCTTCTCACATGTACAGCCTGTGGGTTTTACCTTGCGGCAGAAATTACCAGCAGCTTGCCGCGATTAGCCCCAGTATGTTAATGCTCCATGCATATCTGTGGAAGCCGGTGCATACGCACATGCCGCACTTAGTCACCGGCACACTATTTGTGACAAACAAGTTACATTTGCTGCAAATAGAAGTTAAGATGATGGTCATGATTGATCAGTAGGGAATTCTTTAGCTCTGCACAGTAGTGTGGACTACAACCCTACGCTTGTGTCTGTCCTTGTCTTCCTATACCCTTTTCCTTAGTATCCAAATGGCTTGGAGTAGGGATTATTTATGTAATATATACCTATATATATCAAATGGGGGACTGATGAGGTAGTACAATTTTCCATTTCATTCTCTCTCTCTCTCTCTCTCTCTCTCTTTATTAGTTTGGTACATTAGGTCAACAGTGACATTCATAATGTCTACATGGTGTTTCAGTCATATGATTTGATTATGTCCAATATCCTCTATAAAAAGACCTATTTTGCTGGAGAAAGTTCAGTTAAGCAAATATATTAATATAATTCATAACAAATATTGGGAGAGAGAAAATAATTCACTGTGAATTAATTCCTTAAATCAGGGCTTATCTAGTCCACAAATAAAATTAAACAAGTCCCAAAATGATTTATTTATCATTTACAATAATGAGCAATGTGTGGTCCATGGCAGAGGTTAATTATACTCCTGGGTAATTGAATGTAAGATAAAACAGGAACCGGATTCACATACAGTACATGAGAAATGTTGTCCATGGCGGATCTAAACCACACAGATAAGAGACTGCAAAATCAGGAATAATTATTATTTTCTATTAGATTATATTTAAATACAAGGCAAGAACCAGGTGACTTAAATACTCTGTTACTCTCTGACACCAGGAACTTCAGAATATTCCAGGTCAATTACTATTAATAATTTAATGAATATTTGGAAAAGGAATCTTACATCTGGTTTGTGCTAATCATCAGAAATGTCCTTTTCATTAGTTATTACCCTTTTATTGCTCATACACGGTAGAAGCAGCTAGAATCGGGGTGTATTTAGTTGTGAAATCAGGGTCGCAATTAATAAGAACCCCACAACTCCTGTGAATACATATATTATTCCTGACAGCAAACATGACACAATGGGTCACATTTACTAAATCTGGTGTTTTGGGAAACATTATATTACTCTGATTTCTAAAAAACTGCGAATATATGACTGGGAATACATTTATATTAGTTGACATTTACAACGTATACACATGAACCCCTCACAGTGGGAGCGTAGAGTGACACTGAGTACTGTCTCTAGATCTCAGAAGTGTAAATTGATATTCAGTCTATCACTCTATTGGCTTTAGATGTGTACATATGGTCCTTTCTGTAGGTGGAGGGTCCTTATATAAAAGACAGCGATAGTGATGTGTGTAGCACCTGTACTATGTATGTTGTTCCTGTGTTACAGAGGAAGTCTATATACTGTATTGTTATTGTCTACTGTGAACATTTATAATAAAGATTTAAAAAAAACATTAAAAAGGAATCCTGTCTATGATGAATTTTCAAAACATTTACTATATGTTACAAGTGAGAGCTTAGCTGACTCAACGGGAGTAAAGTCAATTAAAACATTTTCTGACAAAACATGAATAATGAACATAAATAAATTCGTTTTTTTAATTTCTGTATCATTGCTTTTCCTTAATGTTTCTTTTAAACATATTGAAATATTATATACGTATTTGATAAAACAGTTTTCTGCAACATATGTTTTTTTACACTGCCTGATTGAGGAAGGATGAACATAGCCAATTTCCTTTTTCATGAAAATTGTGGCCATTTACCCTACTCATATACATATACGCCTAGATGTGCCCCTCTAACACAGAGTAAGGTACAATAAGTAAGTAAATGAGAAATATACAGTTCTCATCCACAGCAGACTGTGGTATATAATAAAATAATACCCGGTGCTTTTACTGACACACCTGTACTGTGGTCACCAAGATCTGGTCAGGAGTAAAAAAAAAAACAAAAACACATTTTTAAAAGGAACTTTAAAAAAAAATGCTCCCAAAATCTTATCTCACTACTACATGAACAATAAATGAATACCTTGATTTATTTCTCACAGTATTTGATATGTCACAGTGCAAAGGGCAATTCAAATAATATCTTTTACTTTCTTATAGCATTGTGTCCGCTGCCATTAATATAAGCCTGTGTACAGTATAGATTGTGTTTCTCTAGTTATAAATCTAACTTATTCTATTTCTTTCAGATATTAGATAAAATATGCTAAAATGACCAAAGGCTCTTTGTGACTGACTTAAAAGGTAAATTTGTTTGTCCTATAAAAGTCCTGCTGACACAGGAAATAGAGAGATTTAGCATTTTGTTTATTTTTTTATTTTCATATGAATTTGAGAGGTGTCTTTTACTTTAATCATTTTACTTTTTATTTTTATTTCCAGAGAGAAAGAGAGAGAGAGAGAGAGAGAGAGAGAGAGAGAGAGAGAGATTTATATGAAATACTGGTTTTATGTTGCAAACTTTTTATTTCAAGACATTTCACTTTAAACATTTTAAATTTTCTCCTGTGTGAGATTTATATGGAAGTCATAAACAGGACCCAGGTGAAGGTCTTTGTGTTTACAGGACTAACTGACAATGGAAATCTTGCCCCATTCCTCTTCATACTCTTCTTACACATTTATATGGTGACTATGCTGGCAAATATTGGCATGATGGCAATTATCTACAACAGCACAACCCTCCATACTCCGATGTACTTCTTCCTGAGCTACCTCTCTCTGGTGGACATATTTTTCTCCTCAGTTATTGCTCCTAAGATGATGCAAGACCTCATTTCTGTAAGTAAGACCATCTCATTCAGTGGCTGTGCCCTACAGTTTTATTTCTTTGCTGCCTTAGGATCCACTGAGTCTCTTCTTCTTTCCAACATGGCGTATGACCGTTATGCTGCTATCTGCCACCCGCTCCACTATGTGTCGCTAATGACCAAGAAGAAATGTCTATATCTTGTTTTCCTTGTCACCTCCGGTGGCTTCCTGCAGTCAATAGTGCAGACCAGCTGCGTGTTCAGTCTCATGTTCTGCAGGTCCAACCTTATAGACCATTTCTATTGTCACACTCCTTCATTACTCAGACTGTCCTGCTCTGACACATTCTCCTGTGACATGATAACAGTCTACTTTGTTGGTGTTTTTGGCACAGGTTGTTTGGTGGTAATTCTAGTGTCCTACATGCTAATTATTTCTTCCATTTTACGTATTAAATCTGCTGAGGGCCGGCAGAAAGCATTCAGCACCTGCTTCTCACATATCTTGTGCATCTGCATCTTCTTTGGGGCAATTATGTCCACTTACATATGCTCTCCTTCCAGCGCCTTTGAGAAACTAGACAAGGTGGCCTCTGTCTTTTTTACAGTTGTTACACCAATGCTGAACCCACTGATATACAGCCTGAGGAACCAAGAGGTGAAAAGGATCATTATGCGAGCAGTGCACAATCTTATGTCTGTTGATATAACTCTGTCAAACATTAGGCATCATGCTCGGACTTTCCTAGTCATATTTAGCAATTAAAAACAAATATCTAGCTCATATTCATATCTACTTCCAAGATTAAATACTTTTCTGCCTAGTCATACAAGGTTTTCTAGATTTTTTTGCATAGTATTCCTATTATGAATATAAGGACTTCACTATTAAATTCCCTATCTAATTACATCCTCTGTAGAGTATTCATAACATCACATATCTTGTATTTCGTTAGTCTCACATCCTCCTGACACTTGGATAACTTTGTGGGGTATCATCATACAACCCATTAAGAACCTAGCAATCTGGTGAACCATTATGCAATATGTAGCATCTATCCTTGTGTATCTATGCCTATTTCCCTATAGATTGTAAGCTTGCGAGCAGGGCCTTACTACCTCTGTCTGTTTTTACCCAGTTTTGTTCTATTACTGTTGTTCTAATTGTAAAGCGCAACGGAATATGCTGCACTATATAAGAAACTGTTAATAAATAAATAATAAACTATTATTGCACCTGTCTGAATTCTTTGTCAGTACTGATAGGGCAGTAACCTTAATATTTTAAAATCTAAATCTCTCTGCACATGTTACATCTGCTGCACCTACAATGCAACATGGTTTTGCCCAATTGCTAATTTTTTTGGTCTGCAACCAACTCTGAATAAGCCCCTTAGTTTAGTGGTTGAGACACTTATGGTGGTATTCAATTCTTTTCACCCCTTACACACCCATTCTGTTTCTGCTGATGGGCGTGGTATAATCATTTCAGCTCGCTACCTCAGGGGTAGCGAGAGCACCCAACCCTTTACATAGCTAAACCTGATTACTATGGCGCGATATGTGTGATTACAGGGAACACTTTAGAAAGGAGACTTGGCGTGATATATCATTTGAATAACGCCCTTATAGTCTTCAGTTAATCTCTGATTTATCACGAAACCTGAATTAAAGATAGTTACTATAAACAAAACGATTGTGAACATAAGCAGAGCAATGGTACATGATGTGGGAATTCTTAAGGAACACAAAGACAGCAACAGTCACAATGCCTACTGAATGGAAATGGGGATAATAAACTTACATGCACAACACAGCACCACTTTACAGCTACACTGTATATATGGCAGCAGAGAACACCAACACTGTGACTGCCTGGACTGATGCAGCACAATACACTGAGTGACTACACTGGACTGGTCTACACAACGCAGCACCACTTTACAGCTACACTGGCTATATTGACTGAACTGAGCAGCACAACACTTGTCACCCTACTTTCCCTGACTGAGACACTGAAAAGTATACACGTCTGGAGTGAAAATGGCCGCAACGCGCGGCTCCTTATATGGAATCCAAATCCCTGGAGAATCCGACAGCGGGACAATAGCGTTTTGCCTAGTTTGGGTTTCCAAATCAAGATGGAAAATCCGAGCCTGGCTCGGATCTGGACTCGGAAGGCAAAGTTCCGGGGGGGGGGGGTTTGGTTCTCTGAGAACCAAACCCGCTCATCTTTAGTTAATAGAGGCCATAGTGTCCCTACATTAATAAATCATAACACAAATGGTGGAAATTTACTAAGCTCCCGAAACCATTAGAGTTTGCATTTTTTATCCGAAAATGCAACTAGGTAATTCACAGGAGTGTTGGTGCAATTCTTAGTCACGTTCACCGTCGACAACTCAAAATTGAATCGACAGACCATCAATCAAACATGGTTGGATTTTTACGTGTACCTCATACAACACGTAAATTTACAAATAATTTGTATTCTTCAATACCGACAACAGCCAAACGCTGCTGCAAAAGCTTAGAATTTGTATAGAAGTGTTTGTCAAACACTTTTGTCAAACAAAGCCTGTGACATGACAGTTAGGAGCTGATTGACTGGTACTTTATCTCCGTCCACTTTATCTCCAGCCAAGGTTTAGTAAATAGACCTTTAAGTCATTGACAGATCGCTGGGATGATCCATACAGATTGTTTCTAATGTCATCAATGGTTGGTTCATCCACACACGACTTCCATTGAAATGTTTGCTTAACAGGAGCATATGCCCGGCTATGCCATGAGTAATATGCTATGATGCACAGACATCACAGCAACAACATAAGTAGACAAAATTGTATGCCCAGTTTTATTTCCACAATAAAAAATAGGAGAATATTAAGAAGAGGCTCATGAAACAAACTCATTCTTATCAACAACATTCAACAAGTAAGGAGAAAGAGTCATAAAAACACTCCTCATTACAACATAGGTACTGAACCCTGAGTAGACAAGAGTCTAAACAGAGGAGACCTGGGAAGGTCATCATGCAGCATCTATGAGATGAACTCTTCTCAATTTCTTACTTTGTGAGATGAATTATTTGTAGTACAGGCTACCATAAACCTATAGGGCTTTCCTACCTGTATGACTATTATTACACAGTTTTGGCCCTCATTCCGAGTTGTTCGCTCGGAGTTTTTCATCGCATCGCAGTGAGAATTCTCTTAGTGCGCATGCGCAATGTTCGCACTGCGACTGCGCCAAGTAACTTTACTATGAGGAAAGTAAGTTTACTCACGGCTTTTTCATCGCTCCGACGATCGCATTGTGATTGACAGGAAATGGGTGTTACTGGGCGGATGCACGGCGTTTTAGGGGCGTGTGGCTGGAAACGCTACCGTTTCCGGAAAAAACGCAGGAGTGGCCGGGGAAACGGTGGGTGTGCCTGGGCGAACGCTGGGTGTGTTTGTGACGTCAACCAGGACCGAAAAGCACTGAACTGATCGCACAGGCAGAGTAAGTCTGAAGCTACTCTAAAACTGCTAACTCGTTTGTGATCGCAATATTGCGCATACATCGGTCGCACATTTAAGAAGCTAAGATTCACTCCCAGTAGGCGGCGGCTTAGCGTGTGTAACTCTGCTACATTCGCCTTGCGAGCGAACAACTCGGAATGAGGGCCTTTGTTTTATCACTGTTGTCTCTAATTGTAAAGTGCAATAGAATTTGCTGCTATATATAAGAAACTGTTAATAAATTAGTAAATAGTTCCTTAATTTATGTCTTTGTGAGAAGTATTTATTTTTTACATTTAGTATAAAAGTTTCCTAACTGATTTTATTGAATAGTTTAGTTAAAAATTACGAAGATTGGTTTTGAAGGGGATAAGGAACATATGGGTAAATTTCCCCATTTTATCCAGACTACTTAGAGACACATTTGCCTCCACAGTTTATCTAAACATGCTGCCAGCCAACATCAGGGTGATGTGAGTGTTCTAAAAATTCAAGGTATTGAACACATACATACAATACCACGTGGCGGCAATAGGTTTAACATGTTATGTAAACGGGAGGCCTTCTGGACTTTCTCCTTGGGAACACTACAGTATATCCCCAAGGTCTCAACGAAAAAACATTGAAATCAACAACATCTGAGATGTGGGTCCTTCTCCCAAGACAGCGAAGCTGGTCTAAATAATATATACAGTTATTATTTGTCCTTGAATCAGACTTGATTAAACCAGATCGCAAAGCATGGGTTAATTGCAGGTCAGTTTATCAGGATAATGGAATGGATACTACAGACAGGCTTGACAAGGTATGATAACTGGAAGCCACAGGATTGGGAGTAACCAGGTGTGTGTGTGTGTGTGTGTGTGTGTGTGTGTGTGTGTGTGTGTGTGTGTGTGTGTGTGTGTTGATTAAAAGCAAAGTTCTGTCAGCTTGAGCAGAGAGACTTACTAAATGAATAGTTACTAGGCTGTAATAAAACACATAGGCAGAGTTGTAGCTTTGAGTACTGATAAAGATATCCAGAAATTGCTACAGGCCTGTGAATACAGGCATGAATGGAGTGAATTAAGTTTTGTTACCAACAACCAAGGACACACAGGCTGGATGTTCACAAGACCTGAGGTGGCAGGATAAGCTCATGAAGACTTGGCAGAAGTTAGCCACGTATCAGGACCATGGATACAACAAAAGAAGAAAATAAGAAGACCTTTTGTTGGTGCACTCTTAAGGGAAAAACATGTATAGTCTGTATTATTGTTGTGATATAAAACTTCACTTTTATTGAATACATTAAAAGATAGTCCCCTGAAAAAATAAAAAAATAAACTGATGGATATCAGTATAAAGGTGAGCGGCAGTGATGGCGGGAGTTATAATTCCGTAATAAAGCCTTGGATTGGATTTCTAGGTGCAACCTGTACTATTTGGTAATGGTATGATGTGGTGGCACATACGTGTGTTCGTTTACTTCAACCTCAATAGCCTGCGCACTAGCATGACAGCATTCTATTTGCCAGTTATGTTCTTGTACCGAAGGGAGTATCGCATGGGATGATATAGGGCAGAGGTTCTCAAACACGGTCCTCGGGGGCACACACAGTGCATGTTTTGCAGGTAACCCAGCAAGTGCACAGGTGTATTAATTACTCACTGACACATTTTAAAAGGTCCACAGGTGGAACTAATTATTTCACTTGTGATTCTGTGAGGAGACCTGCAAAACATGCACTGTGTGTGCCCCTGAGGACCACAATTGAGAACCTCTGATATAGGGGATGGCCAGCTACCAGTTGTTACAGGATAAAGATAGAATGACAGAATGAATCTGCTGTCAATGTTAGATCAGAGTGTCCCCAAAGCTCCGACCTACTACACTGAGTATTCCCAGGTGGTCTACCGCCTGGTACTGACTCGGCCCTATTACTGTATAGCTTCCAAGATCGGACAAGATTGGGCACATGCAGTATGGTGTGGTAGTAGGTCACAGGAGTCTCTCATAAACTTTTTTCTCCAGAATCATTGATGAGAGTTCATCGAAAGTGAATAGATGGTATAAAGCGAGTTCTGCTGTTGCTGTTAGGCAGCAAACTATGCCTACCAGTTGAAAAACTGCCGTAGGTGGAGAGTGTACTGGATCACCAATGAGAGTCCCTGAATGGTAAGCAAAGGGATGGATATTGAGAGACGAGACCTATGGATAATAAGGTGTCTTATAGCGAAAATGACCACTGCTAAGCCTGTATTGGTAGGCTGTGCTTTGTTAGTTTGGACAAAGACAATCAGTAGAGTATTTCTGTACCACTGGTATGCCAGTTAATTAATAAAACAAGGCTATATGGTCAAGGCCTGGTCAAGAGGTGGCCACAAAACTAGTTACAGTCATGGGACTATGAGCTATACAGGCAGAATAAAAATCGTAACAGGTTGGTATGATCCTGCTGTCAGCTCTATAACTGAGAGACCCAAGATAAAGCGGTTAGAAGGCTGGTTGCCAAATGTTAATTTGTTACTAGAATAGTGAGAAGCTGTCATGCAAACAGAAAATAACAATATCAAAAAGATTTTTTTTTCTAATAGACAATTGAGTAGGCAACATATGGCTATTCACACAAAGAAACATTCGTATAATACTACCACAGCTGCGAATTATTACTTAGGGAATGTATGTTGCAATGTGTATCATTTATCTCAGAAAGTGCCCCAAAAATACTTCTCTTTCAATTATAAAACAAATACGTGATCACATACAGTATATATTCATATCGTACCCAGACTCAGTTTTGAGTTTAGGGTGACACATATAGTATGATGTGCAAACAAACACCAACCTTTTACACAGTCCTATTAATTAATTAATCAATCAATTAATCAATCAAATGATACATGAATCAGAGGTGACAGGCGGGCTTAATAGTCATATTAAATTATATATCTAAAAATTGTCATGCAAGGCTTGCATATCATGAGGATTAAATAGTGCCCCTATTAAATAATATGACTTGTTCAATACTGCTCTCCTGATTCAGTGCAGGGTGTCTGCTCGGACCAGCCTGAAGTTGGTTATGAGGAGAATGCTGCCGCGTTCCGGGGTGCCTCCGGTGGTAGACTGATGGGTTGAGTGTTGCTGCTGGTAAGGTATGTAGGTTCAATTGTCCCTGCACTCAGTTGTGGCCGGGGACATAAGAGAGGTGCACTGTGGGGGACACGCTCTACTGCTGCATGGAAGCTCCAGGAAAAAAGTGTTTCACCCGTGGAACCGGGCTTGATCACTTCCTGTTCCTGTCTCCCCGGGTGATAGCTTTATTGCATCACCAGTGGGAGGGGAACCAGGCTGATAGGTCATTGCAAGGGTGTATGGTGTCAGTGCACCGCCCCCCGATCTCATTCATTGTAAAAAGTGTATTCAGAGGGAGTGATACACATATTAAAAGGAATGATTCCTGTATTAAGCATTGTGGGGTGAATGTTGATGATACTATTTCCCACTGTGCTGATAACACAAACTGGTTAGGCATGCATGATTGCCATGTCAGTTTTTTGGACAAACAATATGTTTAAATGTCGGAGTTAGTTCAATGGTGTTCTGTCAGTGAAGAGAATCTTGTGTCTCTGGGATAATCCCAGAGTATATGTTGGCCATTGATTCTAAAGAAGATGGGGGAGGGGGTTTATTATTTGTTAAAAAGCTGATCATGACTAGTACTTTAGTCAAAGAGGCAGGCCTGTGAACTGCAACCTGAATGAATTGATAATGGGATATGGTATGATAATTATCCTGTACCAATGACTATACAATTCAATTAGGCCCAATAGGGGATGAGTTTGGTTAATATAGTGAGTTGCATATGTGGGTGAATGGGGTCAGAACTATGTGGGAAGGGGGGGAGGGGACCGACCTGGTATGGTCCTGGTGGTGGCCCGCCAGAACTGACACTGTATACATCAATCCATGTGTCAGAGCTACCAGTATCCAACCTATGCATCCATTAGCAAGGATGGTTGGATCTGACATAGTATAAATACATAAATGTGCAGGGATAGGACTAGTTTGGATCTGACAGTAAATGGGTATGCGGTGATAAACATTGCCTGGTATGTAGTGGTTTGTGAAAGTGTATCCCAGGAGGGACCCTCATTGTGTACTGTGTGATGTATTGATTTATCACTGAAAGGGGTGAGGAAATAATGAAAGTGAAAGGGAAGACCAAGTCCATGTTTGATAAATGTGAAGCAATATGTTGATGGTTAAAAAGTAAGGTGTTGACCATAGTGGCTGCAAGTGGGTCTACCAACAAAAAGAGGATGGTATCTGAAATTAAACACCGCAAACTGTGAGATAACCTAAACTAAAAGCCACCTACAGGTGTGTGCAAATGGTGTAGTAGTAAAGAATAGTAAAGCAAAAAACATGAATCTATGAGAAAAAAAAAAGGCTGCATTACGGATATTCCCAGCGTGTTCCAAGATTCTGTGCTTGAAAGCCTGTGCCATCATGCCCACATATTTCATCCCACAAGTGCATGTGAGACAATAGATGATTCCAGTAGTAATACAGTTGAAATATTGTTTGATATGGATATTCTGTCCATATTTATCCTCTACTGTATTGCTTTTGTAAATATAAGAGTATGCTCTACACGAGCCACAGGGACAAGTTCCAGTGTCCTTGTCCTGTCTTTGGGGGTTTTCACAAAATGGCTTTGTACTAGGTGGTCTCTAAGGTTCCTTGATCTACGCCAACTCATCTGGACCTTGTGCTCCAGATGGGAGGCCAGGTCTGGACCATACCAGGTCGGTCCCCCCTCCCCCCTTTCCTTTTCCTCCCCACAGTTCTGGACCCCATTCACCCACATATGCAACTCACTATATTAACCAAACCAATCCCCTAATTGAATTATATAGGCAGTGGGATAGAATAATTGTCATACCATACCCCACTATCAATTCATTCAGTTTGCAGTTCACAAGCCTGCCCCTTTGAGTTTTGTACTATAACACCAGCCATCAGCGGATGTGCTTTTCCATACTGCTACCATCAGCTGAATAAATTACGTCCCTTGTTGGGAAGTTCCTATTACAACACCATCTTATGGTCAATTGATGGCTTCTCTAACGGAGGTTAGAGCATTTCAGCAAGTTTGCTTTCCAATTATCACTGAGGCATCAACCAAAAATCTCTATATCCACCTCGTGCATTTGCACACAGGACCCTGTGATAAACTCCAGGAACCAGCACGGGGGTAATTATTATTGTTTGTTTTTGCCTCTAATAATTATTTATTAGCTATTGCGGAGCCTTCTGTGGACAGTCCATATGATTTCACACTGTGACGCCAGTGATAGAATCAATTGACATTCTTTGTTAGAGAGCTTTTCTCTCAAGATAACCATTTTTGCACTTTAGATATATTATATACTGTTTTAACAGTACGTTTACAATTATAGATACAGTGTTTCTGCTTACACATGTTAGAGGTAGTAACCTCTGAATTTTTAAACTGCCAATCTTTTATGTATTGTTTGTTTTATGTGTCTATGTGGTATTTAATTGTTTGACCTTTTCAAAAGGTCAAGCCTCATTGAGTCAATTATTTTCCATGCTAGACTGCATTTTATTAATTAATCAATTAATTTTAAGTGATTTTTGGAGCGCAGAGCATTTCTTTTGTTTGTATGGCAATCATGCATGCCTAACCAGTTTGTGTTATCAGCACAGTGGGAAATAGTATCATCAACATTCACCACACAATGCCTAATACAGGAATAATTTCTTTTAATATGTGTATCACTCCCTCTGAATACACTTTTTACAATGAATGAGGTCTGGGGGCAGTGCACTGACACCCCACACCCCACAAGGACCTATCAGCCCGGTTCCCCTCCCACTGGTGATGCAATATAGCTATCACCCAGGGAGACAGGAACAGGAAGTGAACAAGCCCGGTTCCACGAGTGAAATGCTGCTTTCATGGAGCTTCCATGCAGCAGTAGAGCGGGTCCCCCACAGCGCACCTCTCTTATGTTCCCGTCCACAACTGAGTGCAGGGACAATTGAGCCTATGTAGCTTACCGGCAGCAACACTCGACCCATCAGTCCACCACCGGAGGCACCCAGGTTTGCGGCAGCGTTCTCCTCATAACCAACTTCAGGGTGGTACGAGCAGACACCGTGCACAGGATCAGGGGAGCAGCATTGAACAAGTCATATTATTTAATAGGGGCACAATTTAATCCTCATGATATGCAAGCCTTGCCTGACAATTTTTGTATATATAATTTAATATGACTATTAACCCCGTCCTGTCACCTCTGATTCATGTATCATTTGATTGATTCATTAATAGGACTGTGTAAAAGGTTTCTGTTTGCTTGCACATCATATGTGTCACCATAAACTCACAACCGAGTCTGGGTACGATATGAATATATATGTCATCACATATGTGTTTAATAATTGAAAGAGAAATACATTAAAATAAGTATTTTTGGGGCACTTTCTGGGATAAATGCATCTGTGAATGATACACATTGCAACATATATTCCCTACCTAATAATTCACAGCTGTGCAGGATTATAAAAGTGATCCTTTGTGTGAATAACCATATGTTGCCTACTCAATTTTCTATTAAAAAAATATATCTGTTTAATTTTGATATTTTATCTTTGCATGACAGCTTCTCACTATTCCAGTAACAAATTAAAATTTGGCAACCAGCCTCCTAACCGCTTTGTCTTGGTACTCTCAATAGCAGAGCTGACAGCAGGATCATACCAACCTGTAACAAATGTAATTGTGCCTGTATAGCTCATAGTCCCGTGACTGTAGCCAGTTTTGTGGCCACCTCTGGACCAGGCCATATAGCCTTATTTTATCAATTAACTGGCATACCAGTGACACAGAAATACTAGAAATACTCTACTAATTTGTTACATTTCTTAGCAGTTGGTCAAAGCCATGTGCACTGCAGGTGTGGCAGATATAACATTTGCAGAGAGAGTTTGATTTAGGTGTGTTATTTTGTTTCTGTGCAGAGTAAATACTGGCTACTTTATTTTTACACTGCAATTTAGATTTAAGTTTGAACACACCCCACCCAAATCTAACTCTCTCTGCACGTTATATCTGCCTTCCTTGCAGTGCACATGGTTTTGCCCAACTGCGAACACATTTGCTGCTGCGATCAACTCTGAATTAGGCCCAAGGTGCAGAAAATTATTAATATCACAGGAACAGGGCAGAATCCCTAATGAAAGGGAAAGAGACCAATCACAGGAGGAGTCAGGTAACAAAAGCATTTCAAACAGGTGTGCTACATACTGTACGTGGCAGCCGGTTCCAGGTTGCTAGGAGACAGTCAGAACACAAACTGGAATGAGTCACATCGGTGGTTCATAACAAAAAACTTTGTTTAGATGGTTCTGTTTTGCTACATCGTAAGTGGCTAACAATTGATTAGGTAAAACTATGTATCTTATGCTTTGCCTCCATGTGAATGTACAGTACATAGCATTTTTCCTGTTTATTTCTGTAGTGCTTTACTGTCCAGAACTCTTTAAACGTTATATAATATTATTGTTGTAACAGGTTTCCTTCCTCTTATTAGATGTTTGTTTTTTTAAATGATAATACAGGTTGAGTATCCCTTATCTAAAATGCTTGGGACTGGAAGAATTTTGGATTTTGGATTTTTCTATATTTTGGAATAATTGCATACCATAATGAGATATCATGGTGATGGGACCCAAGTCTAAGCACATAATGCATTTATGTTTCATATACACCTTATACACACAGCCTGAAGGTCATTTTAGCCAATATTTTTAATAACTTTGTGCATTAAACAAAGTGTGCGTACATTCACCCAATTCATTTATGTTTCATATACACCTTATACACACAGACAGAAGGTCATTTAATACAATATTGTTAATATTTTTGTGTATTAAACAAAGTTTGTGTACATTGAGCTATCAGAAAACAAAGGTTTCACTATCTCACTCTCACTAAAAAAAAATCCGTAATTCGGAATATTCCGTATTTCGGAATATTTGGATATGGGATTCTCGACCTGTATTTTATATTGCATCTAGAAGAAAATACAAATTAGAAATAATAATTATCAAAATACGAGTATATATAAAAAAATTCCATCTAGCAATCAAACCTGTGAAGCTAGCTGTTCAGGCTCACCAATACACAACATTATCCCACTAAGCTATTGGAGTTGCTGGGTGTAAATGAGCTCCTTTGTATATATTTGAATTTTTGTATGGTGTGCAATGTTCCAGCCTGATGCCACTCACCACTGGATGTGCCTGAAATTTCCAGGGACTTGCATTTCCATAGGTGAGGAAACCTCGAGAGGCGATTCATCTAAATGTCCCTCTATCAGCCTCTCCATCAAGGAGAACGCCTATTAAGTACACACTCCCAGGTATCTCATTATGGAATGTCTACAGAAAACATAGCCTCACACTTCTTTGTTGGTGTTACGGTGGACTGATATGCTGTTTTTATTTCATATTTGGTGGATTTTAAAAAAAATCGGGCCTTTTTGGAAGATGGTCCAATCACTCATATCTTCTGTAGTCACTATAAGATCCCCACTGTCACGATCCGGGTATCTGGACGCCATTACTTACCCTTCAGATGCCTCCTAAGGCTGGCTCAGCGTTCCAGGACCGGATTCCATCTGTTATACCTATGTCCTTATTCTTGCCTCCTCTCCTGTCACTCTGAGACGCTGTCACCGCGGCGCCATCCTACATCCGGAATGGTGTCTCCCGCGGCCTCCGCCGCCGTCCCTGAGTTTCTGCATGCAGGATGTCAGAGTGGCGATTACGTCAGCCGCTGCCTCCGCTGTGCCCGCGTGGTTCAAGTGTGCACTCATCAGCCTGGCGTCTCCTGTTTACTGTGGCCGGTGCCGCCATTACTGTTAAAGTTCCCACATGGATTACAAACCAATCTTCCCTCCAAGTGTCTGCATTGTTAATCTGCATAATTGCCTAGCCAATCCCTTCCTTGCTGCAGGTATAAGTATCTTGTGCCTGAGCAAGGAAGACGTCAGTGCTTTGGTTGTCAAACCTAGTTCCAGTTTGTCTCTCTCCTGTGGTTGTTTTCCAGGTTCCAGATCCTATCTCCAAACCTCCACTAAAGAGACCCGCTCCAGCCTTCCACCTGCGGTGTAGCCTGACTCTCCTATCCTTTTGGATTAAGCTGCTTCCAGCCACAGATCCACCTGCTTACAGCATTCAGCTTCCAGCAGAGGTCAGCTCTTCTTAAAGTGCCGGTACCCTTTTCTGCAGATTACCACTCTCCATTGGTATTATTATTTCACCGCTCTCAAGCTCCACACATCATTCCATATTTCATCGCTCTCAAGCTACATTTATTATTTAACTGGTTCCAGCCAGTATTCACTCCATGTCAACATCAGTCTGGTTTCAGCCAGTATCCACAGCAGCCATTTTACCCACAGCAGCCCAGCTTTTCCTGGAACACCAGCTGGTACGATCCTGGGCTATCTCCATTGCTACAGCCGGGCCTGGTAAGGACTTTCCACCTAGAAGATTATAAGAACTATCTCATACTACCAGAGCCCTGTGGTCCTTGCCACCTTGTAATACCCTGGAACTGTATTATTTCCCTGCTGAGTTTATGTTTTCTTTTATTTGCTGCTGTGTTACGGAGTATGTCATAATAAACATCATTGACTTTTACCCTGGTTGTCGTGGTCATGCCTTCGGGCAGTTCTTCTACATGTTACTTACATGTCTAGGGGTCTGATACAACCTCCCAGGTTCCGTTACATCTCAGCCCCTACAACTGAGGCTGCCTCCCGTCAGCTCAGGCCCTCAGTTGTGACAGTAAGCACTTACCATATGAATCCAGCCGGAAACCAGGATCAAGCGGCCAAGCCGATGCAAGAACTGGCAGCCCGACTTGAACATCAGGAGGCTGCACAGGGCCACATCATCCGCTGTCTCCAGTATCTCTCTACTCGGCTGGATGGGATTCAGACAAACCTCCGTGGATCAGGCGCGTCCTTTGCGTCAACCACAGTGACTCCAGCTATAACCCCACCCACCTTACCCATTTCTGCTCCACGTCTTCATCTTCCAACCCCAGCAAAATTTGATGGATCTCCAAGATTCTGCAGGGGATTTCTCAACCAGTGTGAGATTAATTTTGAGCTACAACCTGGCAATTTTCGTACAAAAATTGCCTACATTATCTCTCTTCTCAGTGGCTCAGCCCTTGATTGGGCATCACCGTTATGGGAGAGTTCTGACACCCTGCTATCCTCCTACACTGCATTTGTGTCAACATTCAGGCGTATCTTCGACGAGCCAGGCCGGGTAACTTCAGCTTCATCTAAGATTCTCCGTTTACGCCAGGGATCACGTACTGTAGGACAATATCTTATACAGTTCCAGATCCTGGCATCCGAACTGGCATGGAACGACGAGGCCCTGTATGCTGCATTCTGGCATGGCTTATCTGAGCGTATTAAAGATGAGTTAGCTACCAGAGACTTGCCTTCCAAGTTAGATGAGCTAATCTCACTCTGCACGAAAGTTGATTTACGTTTCAGAGAAAGAGCAACTGAGCGTAGAAGATCATCTGCTCCAAAATCTTCTGCTCCTCCTCCTCGCCAACTGTCACCATCTAAAGACGAGACAATGCAAATTGGCCATTCCCGTTTAACTCCTGCTGAGCGCCGAAGACGTCTCTCTGAGTCTCTTTGTCTTTACTGTGCAGCTCCGTCTTACACCATTAATGCCTGTCCCAAATGTCCGGGAAACTCCAAATCCTAGCTCGCCAAGGAGAGGGCCGGCTAGGAGTAATGATCTCCTCTCCATCTCCTCATGATTGTAATCTCCCAGTCTCGCTCCAAATTGCTCAACGTTACCGGAACGTCATTGCCCTCCTTGATTCCGGAGCAGCTGGGAACTTTATTACCGAAGCCTATGTTAAACGGTGGTCCCTACCCACTGAGAGAATTCCTTCGTCCATCTCCTTAACTGCCGTGGATGGCAGCAAGATTTTCGATGCAGTTATTTCTCTAAGGACTCTACCAGTTCGTCTAAGAGTGGGAGTTCTTCATTCTGAATTTATTTCTTTTTTAGTGATTCCAAGAGCCACACATCCTGTGGTCCTGGGCCTTCCATGGCTCCGTCTTCACAATCCATCAATTGATTGGACGACTACGCAAATTCTGGCATGGGGTCCCTCCTGTGCTGAAACATGTTTGTTTAAAGTATTGCCTGTCTGTTCTTCCTCCCCCAGGTCATCTGATGTTCCACCTCCTCCATATCAAGATTTCACGGATGTGTTCAGTAAAGCTTCTGCTGATATCCTTCCTCCTCATAGAGAATGGGACTGCCCAATTGATCTCGTTCCAGGGAAGGTTCCACCTCGAGGCCGTACTTACCCGTTGTCTCTGCCTGAGACGCATTCTATGGAGGAATACATTAAAGAGAACCTAGCAAAGGGGTTCATTCGACCTTTCTCTTCTCCAGCCGGCGCAGGCTTCTTTTTCGTAAAGAAAATAGATGGTGGTCTGCGGCCGTGCATCGACTACAAAGGTCTGAACGACATTACCATCAAGAACCGCTATCCTCTACCCCTGATTACTGAGCTCTTTGATAGAGTTAGCGGAGCTACCATCTTCACAAAGCTGGACTTGAGAGGTGCATACAATCTTATCTGGATCCGTGAGGGTGACGAGTGGAAGACCGCCTTTAACACCCGTGACGGACATTATGAGTACCTCGTCATGCCCTTCGGATTGAGCAATGCTCCAGCTGTCTTCCAGCATTTTGTCAATGAGATCTTCAGAGACATTTTATACCGCCATGTCGTGGTCTATCTAGATGATATCCTCATTTTTGCCAACAATTTAGAGGAACATCGTTTTTGGGTAAAAGAGGTTCTGTCCCGTCTCCGTGTCAATCATCTCTATTGCAAATTAGAGAAAAGCGTCTTTGAAGTCAAATCCATTCCGTTTCTAGGTTACATTGTGTCCGGTTCCGGACTAGAGATGGATCCTGAGAAACTACAAGCAATCCAGAATTAGCCGATAATCTTAACCCTCAAAGGGGTCCAGAGGTTCTTAGGGTTCGCCAATTATTACAGAAAGTTTATACGAGACTTTTCCACCATTGTGGCGCCTATTACTGCATTAACTAAGAAGGGTGCAAACCCGTCCAAGTGGTCTGAAGAAGCTACACAAGCTTTTCATCTTTTAAAACAACGGTTCATCTCTGCACCAGTCCTGAAACAGCCCGACATCGACTCTCCTTTCATCTTAGAGGTGGATGCCTCCTCCGTTGGAGTAGGAGTGGTGTTATCTCAGAGGGCTAAAGATGGTCATTTACACCCTTGCAGTTTCTTCTTCCGGCAGTTCTCCCCAGCTGAGCGCAACTATGCCATTGGCGACCAGGAGTTGCTAGCCATCAAGCTCGCTCTAGAGGAGTGGAGGTATCTGTTGGAGGGAGCTTCTCATTCAATCACCATACTTACCGACCACAAGAATCTTTTATATCTGAAAGGCGTACAATGTCTCAATCCTCGTCAGGCCAGATGGGCACTTTTCTTTTCCAGGTTCGACTTTAAACTCCAGTTCTGTCCAGGCTCTCAGAATCGCAAGGCCAATGCCCTTTCCCGCTCATGGGAGCAAGAAAATGAGTCAGAGTCTTCAGACAAGCATCCTATTATTAATCCGTTGGCATTCTCCACGGTAGGGATGGACTTTACGTCCCCACTAGGGAAAAGTTTTGTGAAGCCAGTACTAAGGAAGAAGCTCATGCATTGGGCCCATGCTTCCCATTTTGCCGGACATACAGGTATCAAAAAAACCCTGGAGTTTATCTCTAGGTCCTATTGGTGGCCAACTCTGAAAAAGGACGTCATGGAGTTTATTGCATCTTGCCCAAAGTGTGCCCAACATAAAGTATCCCGCCAGTCGCCTGCGGGGCAACTGGTTCCACTATCCGTTCCCCGTCGACCATGGACCCATTTGTCGATGGATTTCATAACAGACCTACCCATGTGCAACAAGTTTAATACCAACTGGGTGGTAGTTGACCGGTTCACCAAGATGGCACACTTCATTCCTCTCACCGGTCTTCCGTCAGCTTCCAAGCTGGCTCAAATGTTCATACAAGAGATCTTCCGACTCCACGGTCTTCCTGAAGAAATTATCTCAGATCGAGGAGTTCAATTCACAACCAAATTCTGGCGAAGTTTATGTCAAGTCCTCCAAGTCAAACTAAAGTTTTCCACGGCTTACCATCCTCAGACCAATGGTCAAACTGAGAGGGTGAATCAGGACTTGGAGGCCTTCCTCCGCATTTATGTGTCTTCCTCTCAAGATGACTGGGTTCAATCACTTCCCTGGGCCGAGTTCTGTCATAACAACCAGTATCATTCCTCATCTTCTTCAACACCATTCTTCACTAACTTTGGATTCCACCATAAAGTTCCTGAATTCCAACCGCTTCCAGCAACTTCTGTTCCAGCAGTGGATATCACCTTGCATCAGTTTGTAAACAACTGGAAGAGTGTACGAGCAGCTCTGCTCAAGGCATCGTTCAGGTACAAGAAGTTTGCGGATAAGAAGCATAGAGCGGCTCCTGCTCTCAAGGTGGGTGATCGGGTATGGTTATCCACAAAGAATTTGAGGTTAAGAGTTCCCAGTATGAAGTTTGCACCTCGCTACATCGGTCCTTTCAAAATTGAACAAGTCATCAATCCTAAATAAACAAAAAAAAACTCAACAATAGCGCTCAGTGTAGTTTCATGAAAAATAACTAAAAAGATGATACTTATAGTCCATATAAACAATAGAAGTCTGGTCTCAGGACAATTCCTCCTGTAGGGATCCAGGGACAATCTTCTACTTCAAATGACGTGTCAACAGTATATGTGAACAGAAAAAATATATATCATAGTGTAGTACTTCTTAAAAGATGTAAAATATGCACAAAGCAGCCCAGATTGACTCTCAAATAGGATGGATGGCGTACCCCACTCACAATAATGGGAATTGTTCTCCACACATAAGGGTATCTTTAAATCCACCAAATGGTCACAAGTGGGGTATAAGGTGCAATGCGTACCATTACTCACTCAGAATAAAATGCGAATCCTCACGTAATGGTTTCTTTGTGTCGAGCTCCAGAAATGGCACCAGGAGTAGAATTAATAAAATCACTTTAATAACATGCAAATACAGACAGTGGACCTTTACACATACATGGTACAGGGCGGACAGTGAAAAAAATGCTAATGGAGCTGCTGGCCGAAAACAGCACCACCCAGCAAGATGGTATAGCCACAAATCCAACCTCAATAACCAAGTCGTGCAGGAACCACCTGTATGCACTCATCCAACGCGTTTCTCCCCGCAAATGGGGCTTTTTCAAGTCATCAATCCTGTTGCTTACAGACTCCAGTTGCCTCCCTTCTTCAAAATACCCAGGACATTCCATGTTTCCCTGTTGAAACCATTGATCCTGAATAGGTTTCATTCTACACTCCCTTCTGCTCCGAAAGTCCAAACTCAATGAGGACTTGAGTATGAAGTGGCCAAGATTCTGGACTCTCGTCACCGTTATGGTCAATTACAGTATCTTATTGACTGGAAGGGTTACGGCCCTGAGGAACGCTCATGGACCAATGCTTCTGATGTCCATGCTCCTGCCCTGGTCCGGAAATTCCATTCCAAGTTTCCTCAAAAGCCAAAGAAGTGTCCTGGGGCAACTCCTAAAGGGGGGGTGCTGTCACGATCCGGGTATCTGGACGCCATTACTTACCCTTCAGATGCCTCCTAAGGCTGGCTCAGCGTTCCAGGACCGGATTCCATCTGTTATACTGATGTCCACATTCTTGCCTCCTCTCCTGTCACTCTGAGACGCTGTCACCGCGGGGCCATCCTACATCCGGAATGGCGTCTCCCAGGGCCTCAGCCGCCGTCCCTGAGTTTCTGCATGCAGGATGTCAGAGTGGTGATTATGTCAGCCGCGGCCTCCGCTGTGCCCGCGTGGTTCAAGTGTGCACTCATCAGCCTGGCATCTCCTGTTTACTGTGGCCGCCGCCGCCATTACTGTTAAAGTTCCCACATGGATTACAAACCAATCTTCCCTCCAAGTGTCTGCATTGTTAATCTGCATAATTGCCTAGCCAATCCCTTCCTTGCTGCAGGTATAAATATCTTGTGCCTGAGCAAGGAAGACGTCAGTGCTTTGGTTGTCAAACCTAGTTCCAGTTTGTCTCTCTGCTGTGGTTGTTTTCCAGGTTCCAGATCCTATCTCCAAACCTCCACTAAAGAGACCCGCTCCAGCCTTCCACCTGCGGTGTAGCCTGACTCTCCTATCCTTTTGGATTAATCTGCTTCCAGCCACAGATCCACCTGCTTACAGCATTCAGCTTCCAGCAGAGGTCAGCTCTTCTTAAAGTGCCGGTACCCTTTTCTGCAGATTACCACTCTCCATTGGTATTATTATTTCACCGCTCTCAAGCTCCACACATCATTCCATATTTCATCGCTCTCAAGCTACATTTATTATTTAACTGGTTCCAGCCAGTATTCACTCCATGTCAACATCAGTCTGGTTTCAGCCAGTATCCACAGCAGCCGTTTTACCCACAGCAGCCCAACTATCTCATACTACCAGAGCCCTGTGGTCCTTGCCATCCTGTAGTACCCAGGAACTGTATTATTTCCCTGCTGAGTTTATGTTTTCTTTTATTTGCTGCTGTGTTACGGAGTATGTCATAATAAACATCATTGACTTTTACCCTGGTTGTCGTGGTCACGCCTTCGGGCAGTTCTTCTACATGTTACTTACATGTCTAGGGGTCTGATACAACCTCCCAGGTTCCGTTACATCTCAGCCCCTACAACTGAGGCTGTCTCCCGTCAGCTCAGGCCCTCAGTTGTGACACCCTCTCACAACAGCATCACTGCTCCTATGTGACCCAGTTGCATAAGCTTGTTAACAAATTGATTCTGCATATTTCCTATGCAGCTAAATATCAAAATTTTGGGTCTGGAAGCAACCCTCCCTCCTATCCTATCAAAAACTTCTGGATTTAGCTAAGTCTTGACAATATTATAAAGTATCATTATGTTGGAATGGCTGAGGGGAAAAATCTGTATGACTTTGCCAGTAGACAGTGCATTGAGTCAAAACTGACCACAGAAGAAACTAAGCCTCCATAGGCTCTGGGGTACCTCAAGAAGCTACTGAGATACCTCTCTTTGCTACTGCTGGGTCTTTTCAGTCAGGTGGTGATTTGCATACTGCAGGAAAACACACAGAATTACACAGCCTTGTGTATCCATGATTGTGTCCCTTTTTATAGGCAGCATAATGAGGTTTCAGCCAATTGCACATGGTTTAGTAGATAAACAGACCTGTTATGGATGTGTCACCTATTTTTAGTGATTTGTGCTCGATTTTGAGTTAATTTGCAAATTGATTTTTAGTAAGTAGATATTTTGTTTAGAACTCAATGTCAAAGTGCCAATATATTGTATGATGTTCTATTTCAGGCTAAAGTTGTTTTCAGTCAATTTTGAGTAATTTTTGGCTTAAATAAATACTCAATTTCAAAATCAAATGAAAATTTATTATGAATCAATAGATCATCACACTCAGAATTAATAGATTTACCCCATAGACTCTGCTGAGTAGTGAGCATTCTGCTAAGAAGCTTTAGACCTTATGGGTTATGCACATAGCAAACGTGTGACTTAGATTGGTTTCCTGTAGAAGGCCAGAAGGTATGCTGTTTTGAAGAGAGAAGCAAAAGTGGAGTCCATTTGATGACAATGCTAACAGCTCTTACAGAAGAGTACACACCCAATGTCAGATAGCTAACATATTCAAATAAGAATAGATCTTGAGAAATCAATTGGCATGTCCTCTAAAAAATCCCATTTATAGCTCAATAAGGACATTAAACCAGTGTAAAGAAGTTATACAAAGAGTTACCTATGGGATCAAAGGGTATTTGTTACCGATGAAAACTACTCTCCATGATACAAGTGTACACCACCTACAGTAAGATGGGTATTTATGATACAGTAGATCACTTCCCTATAGAGAATCAGCTGGTTTTAGACTTCCAAACATCACCAATAAGTCAAAGGATTAAAGTACTGTAGCTGAGAATAGAGTAACTGATCCTACTGAGTGCCCACAAAAGGATAGTAATTAATAAGTTTAAATTTTTTTATGGCTAAAATCAATTACTTTGTAAGGATGTTGGGATGGTTCTCAATCAATTATCCACACAAGTTTCATATAAGTCACAGTTCCATATGTAGTTGTAATAGGCATACGTTAGAAATATATATATGAAATGGGGGACTGATGTGGAAGGAAAATGTTCTATTCTCTCTCTCTCCCTCTCTCTTCTTATTAGTTTGGTACATTAGGTCAACAGTGATATTCATAATGTCTACATGGTGTTACATTCATATGATTTGATTATGTCCATCATCCTCTATGAAATGGCCTATTTTCAGGAGAAAGTTCAGTTGAGCAAATATATAAATATAATTCATAACAAATATGTGAGAGATAAAATAAATCAATGTACATGAATTCCTTAAATCAAGGTTCTCTAGTCCACAATTAAAATGAAACAAGTCCAGAAATAATTTGTTTCTAATTTACAATGCAATTTGTGCTCTGTGGCAGAGAATAATTATACTCCTGGGTAATTGAATGTAGGATATAATAGGAACCAGATTCACATACTGTACAGTACAGGAGACACTTTAAAAAATAATGGATCTAAACCGCACAGATAACAGACTCCAAAATAAGGAATAATTCTACTATTATTTATAATTATTATTTTCTATTAGATTATATTTAAATACAAGGCAAGAACCAGGTGATTTAAATACTCTGTTATTCTCTGATACCAGGAACGTCAGAATATCCTAGCTCATTTACTAGTAATAATTGAATTCATATTTGGAAAAGGAATCTTACATCTGATTTGTGCTAATTATCAGAAATGTTCTTTTCATTAGTGTTATTTATACTTTTATTCCATGTACACGGTAGGAGCGACTGTGATCGGGGTGTTATTAGTTGTGAAATCATGGTCACAATTAATGAGAACCCCACAACTCCTGTAAATACATATATTATTCCTAACTGCAAACATAACACAATGGGTCCATTTACTAAATCTGGTGCATTGGGAAAATTTATATTACTGACATTTCTATAAAACTGTTAATATATAGCTGAGAATGCATTTGTGTTAGTTGACGTTTACAACTTGTACACATGAACACCTCACAGTGGGAGTGTAGAGTGATACTGAGTACTGTCTCTAGGTCTCAGAAGTGTAAATTGATATTCAGTCTATCACTCTATTGGCTTTAGACGTGTACATACAGTACTTTCTGTAGGTGGTGGGTCCTTATATAAAAGACAGCGATAGGGAAGTGTGTTGCACCTGTACTATGTATATTGTTCCTGTGTTACAGAGGAAGTCTGTATACTGTATTGCTATTGTCTACTGTGAACATCTATGATAAAGATTTAAAAAAAAACCATTAAAAAGGAATCCTGTCTATGAAGAATTTTCAAAACATTTACTGTATGTTACAAGTGAGAGCTTAGCTGACTCAATGGGAGTAAAGTCAATTAAAACATTTTCTGACAAAATATGAGTTTGTCTGGTCCATATTGCTTTCATTAATTAGTTTTTATTTTATTTCTGTATCATTGCTTTTCCTTAATGTTTATTTTATACATACTGTATTGAAATATTATATATGGATTTAATAAAATAGTTTTCTGCGACATGTTTTTTTACACTGCCTGATAGAGGAAGGATGAGCATAGCCAATTTCTGTTTTCATGCAAATCGTGGCCATTTGCCCTACTCATATACATATACACCTAGATGTGCCACTCTAGCACAGAGTAAGGTACAATAAGTAAGTACATGAGAAATATACAATTCTCATCCACAGCAGACTGTGGTATATAATAAAACATTACCAGGTGCTGTTACTGACACCCCTGTACTGTGGTCACCAAGATCTGGTCAGGAGTAAAAACAAAACAAAATAAAAACATTTTTAAAAGGAAATATAAAATAAATGCTACCCAAATCTTATCTCACTACTATATGAAAAATAAATGAATACCTTGATTTATTTATCACAGTATTTGATGTGTCACAGTGCAGAGGGCAATTCAAATTGTATCTTTTTCTTTCTTATAGCATTGTGTTTGCTACCATTATTATAAGCCTGTGTACAGTATGGATTGTGTATCTCTAGTTATAAAATCTAACTTATTCTCTTTGTTTCAGATATTAGATCATATATGCTAAAATGACCAAAGGCTCTTTGTGACTGACTTAAAAGGTAAATTTGTTGGTCCTATAAAAGTCCTGCTGACACAGGAAATAGAGAGATTTAGCATTTTCTTATTTTTTTAATTTTCAGATGAACTTGATAGGTGTCTTTTACTTTAATCATTTTACTTTTTATTTTTATTTCCAGAGAGAGAGAGAGAGAGAGAGAAAGAGGCAGACAGAGAGAGAGAGTGAGATTTATATGGAATACTTGTTTTATGTTGCAAAATTTAATATTGAGATGTTTTACTTTTAACATTTTACATTTTCTCTTGTGTAGAGAGTGCAATTTATATGGATGTCATAAACAAGACCCAGGTGAAGGTCTTTGTGTTTACAGGTCTAACTGACAATGGTAAACTTTCCCCATTCCTCTTCATACTCTTCTTACACATTTATATGGTGACCATACTGGCCAACATTGGCATGGCAGCAATTATCTACAACAGCACAACCCTCCATACTCCGATGTACTTCTTCCTGAGCTACCTCTCTCTGGTGGATATATTTTACTCCTCAGTTATTGCTCCTAAGATGATGCAAGACCTGATTTCTGTAAGTAAGACCATCTCATTGCCCTACAGTTTTATTTCTTTGCTGCCTTAGGATCCACTGAGTCTTTTCTTCTCTCCAACATGGCGTATGACCGGTATGCTGCTATCTGCCACCCGCTCCACTATGTGTCGCTAATGACCAAGAAGAAATGTCTATTTCTTGTTTTCCTTGTCACCTCCAGTGGCTTCCTGCAGTCAATAGTGCAGACCAGTTGCGTGTTCAGTCTCATGTTCTGCAGGTCCAACCTTATAGACCATTTCTATTGTCACAGCCCTTCATTACTCAGACTGTCCTGCTCAGACACATTCTCCTGTGACATGATAACAGTCTACTTTGTTGGTTCTTTTGGCACAGGTTGTTTGATGGTAATTCTAGTGTCCTACATGCTGATTATTTCTTCCATTTTACGTATTAAATCGGCAAAGGGCCGGCAGAAAGCATTCAACACCTGCTCCTCACATCTCATGTGCATCTGCGTCTTCTTTGGGGCAGTTATGTCCACTTACATATGCTCTCCTTCCAGCGCCTTTGAGAAACTAGACAAGGTGGCCTCTGTCCTTTTTACTGTGGTGACACCAATGCTGAACCCACTGATATACAGCCTGAGGAACCAAGAGGTGAAAAGGATCATTATGCGAGCAATGCAGAATCTTATGTCTGTAGCCATAACTCTGTCAAACATTAGGCATCATGCTCAGACTCTCCTAGTCATATTTAGCATATAAAAAATATATAACTCATATTCAGATCTAGTTCCAAGTTTAAATAATTTTCTGCCTGGTCATACAAGGTTTTCTTATATATCAGCTACTGTATTCTAGATTTTTTTGCATAGCATTCCTATTATGAATATAAGGACTTCACTATTATTGCACCTGTCTGACTTCGTTGCTAGTAGTGATAGGGCAGTAAACTTAATATTTTTAAATCTAACTCTCTCTGCACATGTTACATCTGTTCCACCTACAATGCAACATGGTTTTTCCCAATTGCAATTTTTTTTGATTTGCAAATAACTCTGAATAAGCCCCTTAGTTTAGTGGTTGAGTCACTTATGGTGGTATTCAATTCTTTTCACCCTTTACACACCCATTCTGTTTCTGCTGAAAGGCATGGTATAATCATTTCTGCTCGCTGCCCCAAGGGTAGCGAGGGCACCCAACCCTTTACATAGCTAAACCTGATTACTATGGCGCGATAAGTGTGATGACAGGGAACACTTTAGAAAGGAGATTTGGCGTGATATATCATTTTAATAACGCACTTATAGTCTTCAGTTAATCTTTGATTTATCACGAAACCTGAATTAAAGATAGTTACTATAAACAAAACAATTGTAAACATAAGCAGAGCAGTGCTATATAATGTGGGAATTCTTAAGGTAAACACAAAGACCGAACGAGTCACAATGCCTTCTTAATGGAAATGGGGATAATAAGCTTACATGCAGAAATATAACAATGTTGGGCAATTTCTCAAAATTGAAATGAAAACAAATATCAGAAATAAAAAAATAATAGAAGCCCTGCAAACACCAAGTCTTTTTTTATACTTGCCCGTAGCAGAAAAGGTTTGATAATTATCACTGATATACTTTAAATATGCCCAATACAGTACCTGACACATTTTTAAATTATTTAATGACTTTAATACCTTATTAATTGGACTTTAGGCTGGATATACTGATGTGGAAGGAACACAGAGGTTCAGACGAGGTAAAAAAGATAGGTAGGGAATAGTATATACAGGTTGAGTATCCCATTTCCAAATATTCCGAAATACGGAATATTCCGAAATACGGACTTTTTTGAGTGAGAGTGAGATAGTGAAACCTTTGTTTTTTGATATCTCAAATGTACACAAACTTTATTTAATACACAAAGTTATTAAAAATATTGTATTACATGACCTTTAGGCTGTGTGTATAAGGTGTATATGAAACATAAATGAATTGTGTGAATGTATACACACTTTGTTTAATGCACAAAGTTATAAAAAATATTGGCTAAAATTACCTTCAGGCTGTGTGTATGAGGTGTATATGTAACATAAATGTATTCTGTGCTTAGCCTTAGGTCCCATCACCATGATATTTCATTATGGTATGCAAATATTCCAAAATACAGAAAAATCCATTATCCAAAATACCTCTGGTCCCAAGCATTTTGGATAAGGGATACTCAACCTGTATACTGTTTTAGTTATAAAATGACCTCACTTCAGTCAGAAGCATCTGTATTATAACAATTTATTATACACCGCAATCACATAGAAGTATATAATAATTAGCCAAAATGCCAAGTGGTTCTTCATTGTGGAGACTTTTGTCATATACAGGATATACAGAAAGTAGTAAGATGTTCTAAGCACAAATAAGATAACATATTTTGCCTGTTGATAAACTCAGAATACCCTAGGCTTTAATACAACCTACATAAGCTCAAACCTCAATCTTTTGGCAATATTCCCTTTATTACATATCTTAATGGGTATCTTATATCGATTTATGTGATTTGTTGGTTCAGTTAATTTGTCTAGTAACTGACAAAGTATAAGGAGGAGTGCCAGAACAATATTAAGGGTCAGTTCTTAATTCTTTAAATGTCCTCATGCCGCATGATGTTTCAATGGGATATCTTTTTTCATAAAATACCTTACTTTTTTTGCACTTCAATCATCATTTTGTGAGCCTGATTTTTATTGAATTATTTGAGATTTCAATGTCTATTAATGGTGTGAATGGGATACCCACAATTAAGCCTTGCAATGGAGAATAATCAGGCAATTTCTGTCCAGGTGTTCTCGTAATTGCCACTGGTATGCAATTTTTTTCTTACTTGTCTATGAGAAGACTTGGTGGTCAAAACTGTGTGATTAACTCTGTTGCTTGGCTGGGGTGACAGGTATTCCTCAAGGGATCTGGATTGAAAGTCGACAGTAACTAGGTCGACAATGTCTAGGTCGACCACTATTGGTCGCCAGTAACTAGGTTGACAGTGTGTCTAGGTCAACAGGGTTTTTAGGTCGACATGTTCTAAGTCAACAGGTCAAAATGTCGACATGAGTTTTTAACAATTTTTTTTTTTTTAACCTTTTCATACTTAACGATCCACGTGGACTACGATTGGAACGGTAACCTGTGCCAATCGAAGCGGTAGCGGAGCAAAGGCACCATGCCCGCTGCACAAATTGAGGTTCCCGGTCACTCTATGAAGAAAACGACACCAAAATAACATTAAAAACTCATGTCGATCTTTTGACCTGACGACCTAGAACATGTCAACCTAAAGACCCTGTCGACATAGACACCCTGTCGACCTAGTTACTGTTGACCAATAGTGCTCGACCTAGACATTGTCGACCTAGTTACTGTCGACTTTCAGTACCACACCCATTTCTCAAACCTGGTTTTAAAGTAATTGTGCAAATATTAGGTATTTAGCTTGTGAAACGTATATTTGCTGTTAATCTGCATAAACTTGATGAAAAATGGTCTTTTGTTGTGGACTGTGGTTTTGTATTTCCTGTATCCAACAGTGTTTGGATTGTTGATAATAATGGAGACATGGGTGTCAAAATTTGGAATAGTGAAGAATGTCTAGAAGAAATATACAGGAAGCAAGTGCGCTAACCCATAAATGGTCAGAAGTGTGATCACAAATAGGGTGCGCTTAGAACACAGTGTGCAGCCAGACTACAATATCCTATTTGAAGGATTCCCCAACACCTTCACCAAACACCAAACCACAAATACAAAGTAGGATAAACTTATCTGGCGCTACTGAAAGGTTTAAAGATCCATACAAATGATTCTTCAGTGCATATCAACCATAATAATTTGTATCCACCCAGAAGTAAAGCAAAATTGCATATAGTGAAGTACAGTTTTTAATTCTCGTTTTGGGTTAATAACAATTAAAACAGGTAACGTATAAAAGCTCCACACACAACTACATAAATTAAATGAAAGTCTCAATGACTGTGATTGAATGAATTACCAGAAGCAAAGAACTGACAAATCAGTTCAATATCAGCATGTGTGTAGTGGGTCCCAGGTTCCCACGGATGTTATATCACCGCTGAATCAGCTGACCTGGACTTCACCTCGTCACTGTCACCTTGGCTGCCAGATATCGATGTCCCCGCTCCAACGCGTTTCCACCTCTCAAGCTGAGGTCTTTTTCAAGGAGATTCCGGGCTGTGTGTGTGGAGAAGGGCCCCTAAATATTTAAGCACAGTTCTATCCAATCCCCATCCTACAACTTCAGCTGATAGTAATATAGTAATCTACTGCAAATCCCACAATACATCGCTCTAGGTTAATGCATGTTCCCATAGTGACGTAACGTCACTTCCGGTCCGTTAAAAAACCCGTGTATCCTCTTAACCTATTTCCTATAATCGGCTGTCAAATATAGCAGACGTTATTGTGTGTTCCGCATAACAACAGTTATATGGCTGTGTCAAAATATACATTTGTCCCTTAAAGTTGATTATATTTATGTGTCCATGGTGACGATCAAGGAGGCGTTACGTCACTTCCGGTAGTATCTATCTCCATAGCAACCTGAAATGCATGTCCATTTGTTGCCCTGTATATTCGTCAACGTGCAGCACTAAAGCTCTTGTTCCATGTACCAGGAATATGTAGCTATGGCACAGCGGACAAGTCGCCCAACATTCCACTCTGTTATAATTCCTCCATTTGTGTGACCATAATGACAGGGGGCGTCAATCGGCTTCCAGTGATATGTTGTCATTCCCAGTCATTTTCATTTCCATAATCAACCAGAAGGCGTGCTTGTCTGCACTAACATATGACTGTCACATTCCGTAACTACGACCCCCTAACTTTATCGTACCCCGGACCTTCCCATGATCTCTATACATGATGTCTCTAACAGTCCCTTGATCATTATGGGATGGTCCCGGGGACAATACTGTTCAATTCAAATAGTCCAGTCTAAAACCCTAGATATTCCAAAAATTTGGAGACGATATCCTGTAGTTAATAAATAAGAAATAAAAGACAAATGTAAATACGGATAAAAACATCTATCCACAACATATAAAATCCCCATGAATGCAACAGCAGCACAAACCCCCCAATCAGAGTACAGTGACCTCACAGCATGCAAATATAGGGAAACATAGAGTATTTACAGATGGAATATGAAACTGAATGTGCTCATAAAAACCATTTGATCTCGAAATCATTATTGAGTCCCCCAGGTTTAAGGGTCCCTAACTCAAAAATGGTGCGCATTTCAGATTTCGCTAGCTGACTGGCCAGTGCTCCTGCGGGTTGGTGTATATAGGCCGGACATCTAGAGCCCTAAAAATCCGCATAGGGGAACATATTCGTAACATAAAGAATGGGCTGCAGACACATGCATTGTCGGAACATTTCAGACAAAAACATGGAAGCAACATATTGGATATCAGAAGATTCTTTGGTCTCAAACAGGTATCGGGACACTGGAGACAAAGAGATCTGGCCAGTCAGCTAGTGAAATCTGAAATGCGCACCATTTTTGAGTTAGGGACCCTTAAACCTGGGGACTCAATAATGATTTCGAGATCAAATGGTTTTTATGAGCACATTCAGTTTCATATTCCATCTGTAAATACTCTATGTTTCCCTATATTTGCATGCTGTGAGGTCACTGTACTCTGATTGGGGGGTTTGTGCTGCTGTTGCATTCATGGGGATTTTATATGTTGTGGATAGATGTTTTTATCCGTATTTACATTTGTCTTTTATTTCTTATTTATTAACTACAGGATATCGTCTCCAAATTTTTGGAATATCTAGGGTTTTAGACTGGACTATTTGAATTGAACAGTATTGTCCCCGGGACCATCCCATAATGATCAAGGGACTGTTAGAGACATCATGTATAGAGATCATGGGAAGGTCCGGGGTACGATAAAGTTAGGGGGTCGTAGTTACGGAATGTGACAGTCATATGTTAGTGCAGACAAGCACGCCTTCTGGTTGATTATGGAAATGAAAATGACTGGGAATGACAACATATCACTGGAAGCCGATTGACGCCCCCTGTCATTATGGTCACACAAATGGAGGAATTATAACAGAGTGGAATGTTGGGCGACTTGTCCTCTGTGCCATAGCTACATATTCCTGGTACATGGAACAAGAGCTTTAGTGCTGCACGTTGACGAATATACAGGGCAACAAATGGACATGCATTTCAGGTTGCTATGGAGATAGATACTACCGGAAGTGACGTAACGCCTCCTTGATCGTCACCATGGACACATAAATATAATCAACTTTAAGGGACAAATGTATATTTTGACACAGCCATATAACTGTTGTTATGCGGAACACACAATAACGTCTGCTATATTTGACAGCCGATTATAGGAAATAGGTTAAGAGGATACACGGGTTTTTTAACGGACCGGAAGTGACGTTACGTCACTATGGGAACATGCATTAACCTAGAGCGATGTATTGTGGGATTTGTAGTAGATTACTATATTACTATCAGCTGAAGTTGTAGGACGGGGATTGGATAGAACTGTGCTTAAATATTTAGGGGCCCTTCTCCACACACACAGCCCGGAATCTCCTTGAAAAAGACCTCAGCTTGAGAGGTGGAAACGCGTTGGAGCGGGGACATCGATATCTGGCAGCCGAGGTGACAGTGACGAGGTGAAGTCCAGGTCAGCTGATTCAGCGGTGATATAACATCCGTGGGAACCCGGGACCCACTACACACATGCTGATATTGAACTGATTTGTCAGTTCTTTGCTTCTGGTAATTCATTCAATCACAGTCATTGAGACTTTCATTTAATTTATGTAGTTGTGTGTGGAGCTTTTATACGTTACCTGTTTTAATTGTTATTAACCCAAAACGAGAATTAAAAACTGTACTTCACTATATGCAATTTTGCTTTACTTCTGGGTGGATACAAATTCTCATGGTTGATATGCACTGAAGAATCATTCGTATGGATCTTTAAACCTTTCAGTAGCGCCAGATAAGTTTATCCTACTTTGTATTTGTGGTTAAGTGCGCTAACCCCCCTGTTTAAATATTGGATTTAGATTCATCTTCGTGTTTTGATTTTTCAAACCCACCCTCACATGTTTTGGTTTGGATTAGTATTTAAAAAAATATAAATAAAAGCAATTTAAATTATGTAATTTAGGACTGGTTTTATTCCTACAGTATTAGTAATCTCAATAACACTAATTTCTTTTAATTTCCAGTCAATTTGGACCACCTCACAGTTCACAGTATTGTTCACTAATATTGTCCAAAAGCTGGCTGGCTAAACTAAGCAACAGAGCAATGGCACACATACACTGCAGTTACTTTAAGAACATAGCACAGCTATGAAACATTGCGGCAAGAAGTAGCAGACAATGGGGGAGATTCAAATGTTTGAAAAGTTGGTTAGGTATCTTTTTTTCCCTGTCTATTAGATAGGAAAAAACAGACTCCCAACTGACTTTTCAAACATTTGAATTCACTCATGATGGCAGTTTTATATAATATCCCATGATGGACTTTTAGCAGTACCTATAATTTAGAATAAAGCTTTTAGCTGTGCAGCTTTGAATATATGGTACTCACTTCACCACACAGTTCAAGAGGCCCACACTCCAGAATCCTTCAAAACCAGGCTCAAAAACTAATTATTTTGATTCATTTAATTTAACTGATTAATTTTGAACAAATAAAGTCACTGACAAAAGTCCATAAGAATACACTGTAAAAACAAAGGATTCCTGACAAAGGTTGAAAGGACTGATTCATTTATTGATAATGTTGATTAAGTTAGAATACAAAAAATCCCATGGATCTGTTTTGATGCCACAAAGAAAAAATGCCATTTATGAATACACTGGTAATGTCCAAGGTTTACTGGCAAGGGATGAAAATGTACTGATTCATTTATTTAATTTATTACACAAAAAAAATACAAAAAAATAATCTGTTTTACAGCCAGTAAGACAAAAGACCATCCATAAAACAAGAATACAATATTAATAGTCACAGATTCCTGACAAGGATTAAAATTTATTAATTAATTTGAATAATTTAGAACACAAAAATTGCAAGAAACTGTTTTGCAGCCACTAACAAAAGGCAATCAATGAATACACTGTTAATAGCCAAGATTTCCTGGCAAGGACTGAAAAAAATGATTCATTTATTGATTAAATGATTAATTTAGAATAAAAAAACACAATCACAAGATTCACAATAATAAATATTAGGAGGCCGACCTGCTGACCATACTCACCCCTCCCCTTCCTTCCTACTTAAATAAAACACCCCTGTAGTACATTTATGAGGTGCACCAGCTAGTCTGAGTATGAGGGACAATATCATTTTTTTCTATATCTAGTCCTCAAGTATTGCAAGATAGAATTCTCCTTGTTGGATAATAAAATGGACATCAGACTGACACATTTGAGGCTGAAGTGCTTGGTTTGTTTATGCCCTCTCAAAACATTTTTTGGAATGACTACCCAAAATCATTAATGAGGAGATTGATGATAAAGTTGTTGGCAGTAGCGCTTGCATGTGCTTGTCTAAACGCTTGGTAGCTGACAATGGACTGCTTGTTATTATTTTACAAATTATTATTATTTTGTAAAATAAATTCCATGAACTCGCTGCTCATGATGTCACAAGTCTGAAGTGCCTAGACGGCTAGCATCCCTATAATACCTCTACTTACTTTGGCATCACAAATGGAACCAATGACTTGACTAATGTTGTCAGGACCTGGGTAAAAATAACTCCACAACCAAGAGCTGGCTCTTTTGGTCTTATGCCGAGTCATTATAATGGCTTTCTTTTTATCATGACTAGAACTGCTGCCACTGGTGGCTGACTTCCAAAAAACAGCAACGTCATCATCATCAATATCTTTATTAGCATCAGATAGTACACAAATATCGCCCTAATCCTGTTGCATTTCTTCCACACTAGCATCCCCATTTTATTTTATGTAACCATCTTTACTTGTTCTACTTATCCCCATGTTTGCAGATGGTGCAGAAAAGGTGGAAGGAGGCTTCTCTATGAGTACAATGTCAGAAATGTCAGACACACAGATAATGTGAAGACCCCTAAACTCTCCTCAGGGATTTGTGAATACAAGTTTTTTTCATCAGCTTTAGTATTTTTGGCACTTTTGGGGCTCTTTTTGGGCACTGATCTGTCTGTTTTAAAGGTGACACTTCTACCTCTTTTATTAAACATTGTGAAATATGGAAATTGAATGTGCACTCTTAAACTTTCTGCTCCCTGGACCGCCTTTAGTAAATGTGGTAGTATAGTACTATCATGCTTGGCAGCAGCCACAGCACTGGTACTAGGTTGCTGGTCGTAATCTTCTATTGGCTGATCCATATCAGGAACACACATTTGCAGTACCATTAATCTTCTGGTGAGGCTGCAAGGGGCTGACCTTGTGAGTGAGTGAGAGGGTCTCTTACTTGGAGTAGCAGAGGCGCTGTGATTGTGCGTGTGTGAGGGGCTTTTTTTTTACCAGGAGCTGGAAGCCGAGTGAAAAGGAGGTGCAGTGAGCTGCAACAACTGCAACTGCTAAGTGGAGTATAGGTGCCGCCGGAGAGAGTACTACGGCTGCATAAAAGTGAAGGACCAAGAACCGCACAAAGATAGATAAGTACAAGCCAGCTTAATTATTGTATAAGTGAGATTGTCTTCTACTTTTTATTTTTGCTACTTTTTCTTTGAGAGTAACAGGGAGTTAGACCTTTCAAACAATATGGGAGGGGCTGTGATTTTGGACCTCACTGAGAGCATGTAGTGCAAGATGTATGCACACCTGGAGCTAACGGCCCAGTGTGAATACATCTGCACGAGGTGTGTGCGAACGGTTGCCCTGGAAGCCCAGGTAACTGATCTAGAGCAAACCGTTACGCGACTGAGGGAGATTCACAATCTCGAGTGAAGTTTAGACAGAACGGTGGAGGAGTTGCAGGAGGGGTCACTGGTAGAAGAGGATGATGATCAGGTAGCCAGCTGGGTCAATGTTAGAAGGAATAAAAAGAGGGGGAGGCTCGACATATCCGAACTATCAAACCCGAACAAATTTGCCCGACTGGACGAGGAATCGGAGGATGATAGTGAAGAAATGACAGTGCCGGAGGAGACTGCTCCCTCTAGCATCCAGAGGAGCGGTCCCTCTGGCGCGGTTGGGATAAATGATAGAGAGGTACCTAGTCAGATGGTGGTGGTAGGGAATTCTATCATCAGGAAGGCAGATAGGGCAATCTGCTACCGGGACCGCGATCGCCGTACAGTCTGTTGTCTCCCGGGTGCTCGGTTACGGCACATCGCGTACTGGGTAGATAGATTGTTGGTAGAGGCTGGGAAAGAGTCGGCGGTCTTGGTGCACATTGGCACCAATGACAAAGTTAGCAGAAGGTGGGATGTCCTTAAGAAAGACAATAGGGACTTAGGAAAGAAACTGAAGGCAAAGACATCAAAGGTAATATTCTCTGAATTATCCACGCGCTAGTACAGGGAGGCAGAGGGAGAATAGGGAGGTAAATGTATGGCTTAGGGATTGGTGCAGGAAAGAGGGGTTTGTGTTCCTGTAACACTGGGCGGACTTCTCAGTCAGGCGCCATCTCTTTTGTCGTGACGGATTGCACTTGACTGAGGAGGGGCAGCGGTGCTGGGGGGAAGGATGGTTAGAAGGTTGGAGGAGATTTTAAACTAGGAGCCTGGGGGGAGCGTTTAGCTAGAAACTATGGTTCATGCAGTGAGAATAGTGGGGATGGCGGTAGTAAACAAAACGGGAGAGAAGTTGGGGTGAGAGTAAGAGCAGGCGGTAAGGTTACTAACATGGGTACTAAAAGAGATTTTACCAAAGCACTAACCAATGACGATTACAGGTCATCATTGCTACATAAGTTGAAAGATGTCCCTAACGCAAGGGAAAATACTTATCTTAGTTGTATGTATGTAAACGCCAGAAGCATTACTGGTAAAAAGGGTGAACTAGAAATACTTGCAGCAAGCAAACAGTATGATATTATAGGCATTACTGAAACTTGTTGGGACGAATCTCATGATTGGACAGTCAATCTAGAGGGCTATACACTGTTTAGGAGAGACAGACTAAATAAAAAGGGTGGAGGAGTGTGTCTTTACGTAAAGCCGTTTTTAAAACCTGATATACAGGAAAATATTCAGATGGGGACTGTAGACACTGTCGAGACATTATGGGTAGAATTTGCATGTGTGGAAAAAGGAATAAAAAATTTAGTTTTGGGTGTATGCTATAGACCGTCTGGTGTCAACGCATCTGATGAGGAATTGTTACTAAAGCAAATTGAAAGAGCAGCAGGAGTAGGAGACATAGTAGTGATGGGAGATTTTAACTATCCAGAGATAAATTGGAAAAACTATTCATGTGATACTGCTAGGGGCAATATGTTTTTAAATACACTTAATGATAACTTCTTAGTTCAACTAATTGAGGAACCAACTAGGTACAATGCAATCTTAGACCTGGTATTAACAAACAATGGGGATTTGGTATCAGGTATTATAGTAGGGGAACTCATAGGAAACAGCGACCACAATATGGTCACATTCAATATCAGTTTCCATAAATAGCCCTATACTGGCTCAACTAGGACTCTAAACTTTAGCAAAGCAAATTTTGATAAGATGAAGGTATTTTTCAGGGATATTGAATGGGAAGGTTTGTTTTTAGGAAAAAATACTATGGAGAAATGGGAGGTACTAAAATTCCTGCTAGCTAAAAATACACTCAAATTTATTCCTACGAGCAGCAAAAAAGGAATAAAAATCATAAACCGATGTGGCTTAACAAAAAGATTAAGTAAACTTATGGGCAAGAAAAGGCGAGCATTTAAAAAATACAAATCTGACTGGGAAGCAAAGTCATTTCAGCACTATAAGGAATGTAACAAAATATGCAAAAACGAAATAAGAGCGGCTAAAGTAGAAATTGAAAAACTAGTATCAAAGGATAGCAAAGCGAATCCCCAAAAATTATTTAAATACATTAATAGCAAGAGATTAAAGAAGAAGAGTATAGGCCCTTTAAAAGACAAATTGGGAGTCTTAAGCAAAAATGATAATGACATAGCGGACACACTAAATGAGTTTTTTTCAACAGTATTTACTAGAGAGGACCCAATACAGGGACTAACATATAATCTCAATAATGAGAATATCCCACTGATAGGTACTTATTTAAGCGAGGAAGTAGTCTGTGACCGATTAAAACATTTAAAGTCACCAGGTCCCAATGGTATTCACCTCAGGGTTCTAATGGAGCTTCATTCTGAACTTGCAAAACTGCTATTTTTGATCTTTAAGGATTCAGTAATACCAGGTATGGTTCCCAAAGACTGGCGTATAGCGGAAGTAGTGCCTATATTCAAAAAGGGAAGTAAAGCTAAACCAGGTAATTATAGACCAGTTAGTCTTACATCTATAGTGGGGAAAGTATTGGAAGGTATTCTAAGAGATAGTATTTAGAAGTTCCTTGAAGTCAATAACAGATCCTGTCAAACCAACTTACTTGGCTTTTATGAAACAGTAAGCGCAAACCTAGATCAGGGTAAAGAGGTGGATGTACTCTTTTTAGATTTTGCCAAAGCGTTCGATACTGTACCACACATGAGACTTATCTACAAACTACTAGAATCAGGAATAGGAAGCACAATATGCACTTGGGTCAAAAACTGGTTAGATAATAGGGAGCAGCACAATGTGGTTAATGGATCTTTTTCACCTTGGACTGAAGTGCTAAGTGGTGTGCCGCAAGGCTCAGTATTAGGACCGCTATTGTTCAATATTTTCATTAACAACCTAACAGAAGGTCTAGAGAGAATGGTGTCAATTTTTGCAGATGATACCAAATTGTGTAAAGTTATAAATGTAGAGGGGGCTGCTGAGTTGCTTCAGAATGACTTAGTAAAATTAGAAGCTTGAGCAGCGAAATGGATAATGCGCTTCAATACAGACAAGTGTAAGGTAATGCACTGTGGTAACAAGAACAAAAATAACACCTACCTACTAAATGGGGTAAAATTAGGGGATTCTGTACTGGAAAAGGACTTAGGTGTCCTCATAGATAGCAAACTAAGCAGTAGTACCCAAAGTAGGACTGCAGCAAAGAAGGCTAATAAGATATTAGCATGCATAAAACGGGGAATTGATGCTAGGTATGAGAGTATCATACTCCCATTATAGAAATCACTTGTGAGGCCACACCTTGAATACTGTGTACAGTTCTGGGCACCTTACTACAAAAAGGATATCCTGGAGCTAGAAAAGGTTCAAAGGCGGGCAACCAAACTAATTAAGGGTATGGAGACACTGGGATATGAGGAAATGCTTGCAAGACTAGGCATGTTTACACTGGAAAAGGGGAGATTAAGAGTGGACATGATCAACATTTACAAATATATAAGGGGACAATATACAGATCTTGCGCAGGGCCTGTTTTTGGTTAGATCAACACAGGGAACTCGTGGACACTCGCTCAGGTTAGAGGAGAGGAGATTCCACACAATACGGAGTAAAGGCTTTTTTACGGTAATGACGATATGTGTTTTTAATTCCCTGCCTGAGGGAGTTGTAATGGCCAACTCAGTCAACACCTTTAAGAATGGGTTAGATAAATTCCTAATGGATAAGGATATCCAGGGTTATGGGGCATAATCACGCACTATGGTTATTATAAAAAAGAGGGGTTAATCGGAACCGCAGTCAGCAACTTCAGTCAAAAATTTATACAAAATAATCATGCATAGGAGACCACAAATAGGTTGAACCCGATGGACAATTGTCTTTTTTCAACCTTAGATACTATGTTACTATGTTACTATGACTCACAGTGCTATTAGTAAGGATGGCACCTACCAAACAGTTTTTCAGTACAGTGCCTGGACAACAAACATGTATTTATTTTTGAACACTGCAGTAAGTACAGGAGTAGCAAACAGGTAGCACCTATTGAATGTAGCTGCCTTTTCTCTCTGTAGGGTACACAGGATTTAAACAAATGACTAGCCTCATTGCCTCCTATGTTTCCAATAATCCCAAGGGACTGAATAGACCCCACTATTTACCCTGATATTTATTGAAATCAGAATCTTTTCCCATTTGACAACATTGGAGTCTAATCTATTACACCAAACTGTACTTTTTATCATCATTAATCTTTCTTATGTATTCCTTAATTCCAATGTATGCTGACAGTCCATGGCTATTTGCTTTTACAAGTAAAAGTGCAGAGGTGAATCTTATAAATGATCAAACTGAAGCCTCAGAAACACCTCTGACTAATTTGTAGAGTAATCATACAAACCCACATAATGCTTTAAAAAAACACAGAGATTTACATTTTCCTTACAAGTAAACAAATTTGTTGGTATTAATATTTTGCCCAAAGTGGAGTAAAGTATATTTAGATTGATCTACAAGGAACAGCTCAAGGACAATTGTGGAACACAATGAGACCAGATAATGAAAACAATTTAGCAGTTATATATTTCTCATAGAGTGCCAGGCATTTATAAAAATACAGCCTACAATAAAGTTAGTTAGTTGCACTTTAGTAGAAGGGTAGTGTAAGGACGGTAAAGTTTGGCACACAATAGTATTATATACTGTACCTGTCTTGCAATTAAAGCCCATACAGTAAACTCTATTGGTAGTGTGGTGGCCAACTTTACTAAATCTTATTCTGATTTTGTCTTTTAATAAATGTCAAAATATTATTATTATTATTATTATTATTATTATTATCCATATCGGGCCATAGGGGTTCTGCAGAGCTTAACATAGTGCATAAACAAATGAGCAAGATAAGAAAATAGTGACTTATAATAAAATACATTGCAGGACAAGGACATGGTATATAAACATTTCTGTATCAGTGGTCATAACACTATAAATAAACATCAAGATTGTAGATACATTCTAAAGTGGAGGGTCAGGCAGACAGGTGTGACAAATATGGGGTAGGCATTGAGCATGGAACAGAGGGTCAGGGGGAGGACCAGATGAGGGCCATGACTTAATTTCCAGATACAGGGGAAAAATTAGTCAGACTTGGTAAGATTGACAGGAAGTGGTGGTCTGGGAAAGGAATGGGTGTTGTGCTGAAGGACAGATAGGATGTGACTTCCGGATGTAGGGAGTACATTTTAGATGTGAAATAGGAGGCAAAGTATGGGGCAGAGAGTAACTAAGGATAGAAGTTGAGGAGAAAGTGGTCAAAGGATTAAGTTGAAAGTAGCAAATAGACGCTGAGGGATGGGGACTGGTAGCAAATCAGGTTCTTGAAATACGAAAGAGGGAAAGGACAGCACTGTGTTTAAAGAGAGGACTGTAGGTAGAGGCAGATGTAGGATTAGAACATAAATTTATAATGGAGGAAGTTTTACTTAGGTCGTGATTTCCTTCACTGTTGCTCAGCGGTTCATGAACATTTTTCCAGAAATTTGATGCATATGGAATTCCAGGGTTAAGGTGCTGATCTGCGAGGGTGAGCAGTTCTTATCTGCCATCAAATTCAATGTTTATATAGGTTTAAAAAGAGTAGAGATTAGCTAAAGGATTTAAAAGGGGCAGATCAGTTGGGCCAACTGGTTTTTATCTGCTTTCAAATTCTGTTTTAAATTCTATGTTAGTTGCCAGGGCAACAGAGTCAAAATCAGAAGTAAGGGAGGCATTGCATAGGGAAGTAGCTTCATCAGGGTAGGAGAGAGATTGATAATAGGAGTGAGAAGGTAGTCAAACAGGGAGGAAAAGAATGCAGTCTCAATAGCCTCAATGTTATGCTTTATTATGGTATCCTTAGGAGGCAGGTGTGGATGAGAAGAGACGGATCAGTTAAAGAAGAGCTGGCACTGGGGAGAAAGAGTGGAATAGTGAATAGGAGTAATCAGAAATATCACAATGGTGAGTGAAAACTAGATAAACTGGGTGCTCAATCACCTGTAAGAGTGAGGATGTCCATTGAGAGGACAAACTAATGTTGTGAGGGTAAGGGGTTTAGAGGCGAGTGGATTATGTGGGTATATTTATTGGGATATTGAAGTCACTATGTAGAATGGAGGGAAAATCTGAGTAGAGGAAGTGAAGGAGACAGAAATTAAATTTGTCAAAAAAATTGTCAGCAGAGCCAGAGGGGTGTTAAATGACAGCTACTGAAAGCTGAACAGGTTGGAAGAAGTGTACAGCCTAAACCTCAAATGTAGAGAATACATGGGATGGTTATGAGAGAAAAAATGGTACGAGAAACTAGGATAGAAGGTCCCCGACTCCACCACCATGATGTCCCATGGGCTGGGGAGTATGAGAGAACGTGAGGAACCCAAATGAGAGGACAAAAGGGGGAAGTGGTGTCAGAAGGTGAAATCAAGGATTCAGTAATGGCTAGATCGTTGGTTCCCAAGCACGGTCCTCAAGGCACCCAACAGTCCAGTTTTAGAGTTATCCCTGCTTGTGAACAGATGGTATAATTAAACTGGCTGAGGTACTAATTAAGTCACTTGCACCGAGCATGGATATCCTTAAAACCTGGATTGTTACGGTGCCTTAACAAACCACTGGGCTAGGAGACTCAGGGAATTGGAGATTAAAAGTTCATGGATGGAGACCAAATTGTTACAGACAGATATGGCATATAGAGTGTAGTTATGGTATGGGATTCTGAGCAAAGAGGGGAACCTGCAGGAGGTTGGCAAGGAGAGAGTTTATTGTGATGTGGGTAGAGGTGACGTGAATTAACTGAGAGAAGGGAGCAGAGTGTAGTGGAGGGATAGTAGGACAATGGTGGGGGAGAAATTAATGAAAGTGTTATAATGGTAGAGGAGGTTAAGGGAAGTAGAGTGGAGGAAACTAGACAGAGGCTGGAAAAATGGGTATATGAAGGTTGAGGAGTCTAGGTTACAAGATAGAGGGGGAATAGGGGGCAGAAGGAAGGATTAGGTAGACACTTAGTGATGAGTGGAGTTGAAGAAAACATGTCAGAGAGGAGAATACAATGGGGCATGAGGTTTTACCCACAAAAAACTCTCACCCAATTTTGGATTACTGCAGGTATGCATATTCCCAATACCTGTGGTATCCAATAAAAAATGCATGTGGATTTTTCAGCATTGGGACACAGGGAAGAGGCTGTGGGCACTGGAGCAGAGATGCAGGGTAAATAATGCTAGGGGAAAAGGGGATGTGCTGACAGGACATGCGGAAGAGGCTGTGTTGACTGGAGCACTGGATGCATGGGACAGCGCCTGATTCTAGCCAGTGCTTCCCCAGCCATTTAACTTACCACACTTACTGTAACTGCTGTCTATCCCAGGCTATCTCCTATAGTAGCTATCCAACTTTATGCATTGACTGAACAAGAGAATCCAGCACCTCTGTTTCACACTGCTGATCCACACAGGCAGGGTAATTATCAGAGAGGAATCTTCTTGACCCAGTAGCAAAAGGTTCTACAAGAATGTCTAAGTACAGTAGCTACTGCAATCTTGTTTGTCCTACTCTTGTCAAATTGTGGAACATAAAAAGGGAAACATGGGGAAATTAGCATTACTTACCCTTTCCAACAAATTCATACAAAGGTGTCTTATTGTTTTTTTCTTAGCGTTCATTGCTCAGGCACACTGCCTACAATGTTTGAATTTAATTTATCAAAGGTTTAATATACATAGTCCAGCTACACTTATAAATAATGAAAACTAAAATAATTAAAACTAAGCAGTTTTAGAGGGAGGATTACTGAACAACACTGCTATTCTAGCGGTTTAAACCCAGGTGAAATTCAGGCTAGAATTCAACCAGCCGCGAAGCTGCATAATTGATGAGTGCCCTGGTTTCAAGGGATAGTATGGTAAGCCTACAAGAAACTTGTTTACAGTATGGAAAGACTATGAGAAACTTGTTTACAGTGGCCTGATACTTTTGAGATAGGTGTACAAATGTTTTTTTCCTGTCACCTGACATTCACTGAAAGAGGAAGGTCATGATAATAAAAGGGTTTAAGTCCTTGACAGATCACTGAGATGGTTCATACAAAGTTTTTCTAATGTCATCAATGGCTGTGAAAGTGATGGAGATGTCAATGTGGATACATACATCTCATTGCAAGAAGGTAACTCTTCCTAATCTTGCTGTACAACAGAATCCATTAAGGGTTCTCGTTCCTGAGTTAAGGAACTTAAAAGTACAGGTATTAGAGATGTGCACCGGAAATTTTTCGGATTTTGTGTTATGGTTTTGGGTTCGGTTCCGCGGCCGTGTTTTGGGTTCGACCGCGTTTTGGCAAAACCTCACCGATATTTTTTTTGTCGGATTCGGGTGTGTTTTGGATTCGGGTGTTTTTTTCAAAAAACACTAAAAAACAGCTTAAATCATAGAATTTGGGGGTCATTTTGATCCCAAAGTATTATTAACCTCAAAAACCATAATTTACACTCATTTTCAGTCTATTCTGAATACCTCACACCTCACAATATTATTTTTAGTCCTAAAATTTGCACCGAGGTAGCTGGATGACTAAGCTAAGCGACCCTAGTGGCCGACACAAACACCTGGCCCATCTAGGAGTGGCACTGCAGTGTCACGCAGGATGTCCCTTCCAAAAAACCCTCCCCAAACAGCACATGACGCAAAGAAAAAAAGAGGCGCAATGAGGTAGCTGTGTGAGTAAGATAAGCGACCCTAGTGGCCGACACAAACACCGGGCCCATCTAGGAGTAGCACTGCAGTGGCACGCAGGATGTCCCTTCCAAAAAACCCTCCCCAAACAGCACATGACGCAAAGAAAAAAAGAGGCGCAATGAGGTAGCTGTGTGAGTAAGCTAAGTGACCCTAGTGGCCGACACAAACACCTGGCCCATCTAGGAGTGGCACTGCAGTGGCACGCAGGATGGCCCTTCCAAAAAACCCTCCCCAAACAGCACATGACACAAAGAAAAAAAGAGGCGCAATGAGGTAGCTGTGTGAGTAAGCTAAGCGACCCTAGTGGCCGACACAAACACCTGGCCCATCTAGGAGTGGCACTGCAGTGTCACGCAGGATGTCCCTTCCAAAAAACCCTCCCCAAACAGCACATGACGCAAAGACAAAAAGAGGCGCAATGAGGTAGCTATGTGAGTAAGATAAGCGACCCTAGTGGCCGACACAAAAAACGGGCCCATCTAGGAGTGGCACTGCAGTGTCACGCAGGATGTCCCTTCCAAAAAACCCTCCCCAAACAGCACATGACGCAAAGAAAAAAAGAGGCGCAATGAGGTAGCTGTGTGAGTAAGATAAGCGACCCTAGTGGCCGACACAAACACTGGGCCCATCTAGGAGTGGCACTGCAGTGTCACGCAGGATGTCCCTTCCAAAAAACTCTCCCCAAACAGCACATGACGCAAAGAAAAAAAGAGGCGCAATGAGGTAGCTGTGTGAGTAAGATAAGCGACCCTAGTGACCGACACAAACACCGGGCCCATCTTAGGAGTGGCACTGCAGTGGCACGCAGGATGGCCCTTCCAAAAAACCCTCCCCAAACAGCACATGACGCAAAAAATTAAATTAAGAAAAATTAATTAATTAATTAAATTAAGAAAAATTAAAGAAAAAAGAGGTGCAAGATGGAATTGTCCTTGGGCCCTCCCACCCACCCTTATGTTGTATAAACAGGACATGCACACTTTAACCAACCCATCATTTCAGTGACAGGGTCTGCCACACGACTGTGACTGAAATGACGGGTTGGTTTGGACCCCCACCAAAAAAGAAGCAATTAATCGCTCCTTGCACAAACTGGCTCTACAGAGGCACGATCTCCACCTCATCATCATCCTCCGATATATCACCGTGTACATCCCCCTCCTCACAGATTATCAATTCGTCCCCACTGGAATCCACCATCTCAGCTCCCTGTGTACTTTGTGGAGGCAATTGCTGCTGGTCAATGTCTCCACGGAGGAATTGATTATAATTCATTTTAATGAACATCATCTTCTCCACATTTTCTGGATGTAACCTCGTACGCCGATTGCTGACAAGGTGAGCGGCGGCACTAAACACTCTTTCGGAGTACACACTTGTGGGAGGGCAACTTAGGTAGAATAAAGCCAGTTTGTGCAAGGGCCTCCAAATTGCCTCTTTTTCCTGCCAGTATAAGTACGGACTGTGTGACGTGCCTACTTGGATGCGGTCACTCATATAATCCTCCACTATTCTTTCAATGGTGAGAGAATCATATGCAGTGACAGTAGACGACATGTCCGTAATCGTTGTCAGGTCCTTCAGTCCGGACCAGATGTCAGCATCAGCAGTCGCTCCAGACTGCCCTGCATCACCGCCAGCGGGTGGGCTCGGAATTCTGAGCCTTTTCCTCGCACCCCCAGTTGCGGGAGAATGTGAAGGAGGAGATGTTGACAGGTCGCGTTCCGCTTGACTTGACAATTTTCTCACCAGCAAGTCTTTGAACCCCAGCAGACTTGTGTCTGCCGGAAACAGAGATCCAAGGTAGGCTTTAAATCTAGGATCGAGCACGGTGGCCAAAATGTAGTGCTCTGATTTCAACAGATTGACCACCCGTGAATCCTTGTTAAGCGAATTAAGGGCTCCATCCACAAGTCCCACATACCTAGCGGAATCGCTCCGTGTTAGCTCCTCCTTCAATGTCTCCAGCTTCTTCTGCAAAAGCCTGATGAGGGGAATGACCTGACTCAGGCTGGCAGTGTCTGAACTGACTTCACGTGTGGCAAGTTCAAAGGGCATCAGAACCTTGCACAATGTTGAAATCATTCTCCACTGCGCTTGAGACAGGTGCATTCCACCTCCTATATCGTGCTCAATTGTATAGGCTTGAATGGCCTTTTGCTGCTCCTCCAACCTCTGAAGCATATAGAGGGTTGAATTCCACCTCGTTACCACTTCTTGCTTCAGATGATGGCAGGGCAGGTTCAGTTGTTTTTGGTGGTGCTCCAGTCTTCTGTACGTGGTGCCTGTACGCCGAAAGTGTCCCGCAATTCTTCTGGCCACCGACAGCATCTCTTGCACGCCCCTGTCGTTTTTTAAAAAATTCTGCACCACCAAATTCAAGGTATGTGCAAAACATGGGACGTGCTGGAATTTGCCCATATTTAATGCACACACAATATTGCTGCCGTTGTCCGATGCCACAAATCCACAGGAGAGTCCAATTGGGGTAAGCCATTCCGCGATGATCTTCCTCAGTTGCCGTAAGAGGTTTTCAGCTGTGTGCGTATTCTGGAAAGCGGTGATACAAAGCGTAGCCTGCCTAGGAAAGAGTTGGCGTTTGCGAGATGCTGCTACTGGTGCCGCCGCTGCTGTTCTTGCGGCGGGAGTCCATACATCTACCCAGTGGGCTGTCACAGTCATATAGTCCTGACCCTACCCTGCTCCACTTGTCCACATGTCCGTGGTTAAGTGGACATTGGGTACAACTGCATTTTTTAGGACACTGGTGAGTCTTTTTCTGACGTCCGTGTACATTCTCGGTATCGCCTGCCTAGAGAAGTGGAACCTAGATGGTATTTGGTAACGGGGGCACACCACCTCAAGAAATTGTCTAGTTCCCTGTGAACTAACGGCGGATACCGGACGCACGTCTAACACCAACATAGTTGTCAAGGCCTCAGTTATCCGCTTTGCAGCAGGATGACTGCTGTGATATTTCATCTTCCTCGCAAAGCACTGTTGGACAGTCAATTGCTTACTGGAAGTAGTACAAGTGGGCTTACGACTTCCCCTCTGGGATGACCATCGACTCCCAGCAGCAACAACAGCAGCGCCAGCAGCAGAAGGCGTTACACGCAAGGATGCATCGGAGGAATCCCAGGCAGGAGAGGAATCGTCAGAATTGCCAGTGACATGGCCTGCAGGACTATTGGCATTCCTGGGGAAGCAGGAAATTGACACTGAGGGAGTTGGTGGGGTGGTTTGCGTGAGCTTGGTTACAAGAGGAAGGGATTTACTGGTCAGTGGACTGCTTCCGCTGTCACCCAAAGTTTTTGAACTTGTCACTGACTTATTATGAATGCGCTGCAGGTGACGTATAAGGGAGGATGTTCCGAGGTGGTTAACGTCCTTACCCCTACTTATTACAGCTTGACAAAGGCTACACACGGCTTGACACATGTTGTCCGCATTTCTGTTGAAATACTTCCACACCGAAGAGCTGATTTTTTTGGTATTTTCACCAGGCATGTCAACGGCCATATTCCTCCCACGGACAACAGGTGTCTCCCCGGGTGCCTGACTTAAACAAACCACCTCACCATCAGAATCCTCCTGGTCAATTTCCTCCCCAGCGCCAGCAACACCCATATCCTCCTCATCCTGGTGTACTTCAACACTGACATCTTCAATCTGACTATCAGGAACTGGACTGCGGGTGCTCCTTCCAGCACTTGCAGGGGGCGTGCAAATGGTGGAAGGCGCATGCTCTTCACGTCCAGTGTTGGGAAGGTCAGGCATCGCAACCGACACAATTGGAGTCGGACTCTCCTTGTGGATTTGGGATTTCGAAGAACGCACAGTTCTTTGCGGTGCTACTGCTTTTGCCAGCTTGAGTCTTTTCATTTTTCTAGCGAGAGGCTGAGTGCTTCCATCCTCATGTGAAGCTGAACCACTAGCCATGAACATAGGCCAGGGCCTCAGCCGTTCCTTGCCACTCCGTGTGGTAAATGGCATATTGGCAAGTTTACGCTTCTCCTCCGACAATTTTATTTTAGGTTTTGGAGTCCTTTTTTTACTGATATTTGGTGTTTTGGATTTTACATGCTCTGTACTATGACATTGGGCATCGGCCTTGGCAGACGACGTTGCTGGCATTTCATCGTCTCGGCCATGACTAGTGGCAGCAGCTTCAGCACGAGGTGGAAGTGGATCTTGATCTTTCCCTAATTTTGGAACCTCAACATTTTTGTTCTCCATATTTTAATAGGCACAACTAAAAGGCACCTCAGGTAAACAATGGAGATGGATGGATACTAGTATACTTATGGATGGACTGCCGAGTGCCGACACAGAGGTAGCTACAGGCGTGGACTACCGTACTGTGTCTGCTGCTAATATAGACTGGATGATAATGAGATGAAATCAATATAATATCACTAGTACTGCAGCCGGACAGGTATGTATATTTATTATGTAATGACTGATGACGGACCTGCTGGACACTGTCAGCTCAGCAGCACCGCAGACTGCTACAGTAAGCTACTATACTATAGTAGTATGTACAAAGAAGAAAGAAAAAAAAACCACGGGGAGGTGGTATACAATTATGGATGGACTGCCGAGTGCCGACACAGAGGTAGCTACAGCCGTGGACTACCGTACTGTGTCTGCTGCTAATATAGACTGGATGATAATGAGATGAAATCAATATAATATCACTAGTACTGCAGCCGGACAGGTATGTATATTTATTATGTAATAACTGATGACGGACCTGCTGGACACTGTCAGCTCAGCAGCACCGCAGACTGCTACAGTAAGCTACTATACTATAGTAGTATGTACAAAGAAGAAAGAAAAAATAAAACCACGGGGAGGTGGTATACAATTATGGATGGACTGCCGAGTGCCGACACAGAGGTAGCTACAGCCGTGGACTACCGTACTGTGTCTGCTGCTAATATAGACTGGATGATAATGAGATGAAATCAATATAATATCACTAGTACTGCAGCCGGACAGGTATGTACATTTATTATGTAATGACTGATGACGGACCTGCTGGACACTGTCAGCTCAGCAGCACCGCAGACTGCTACAGTAAGCTACTATACTATAGTAGTATGTACAAAGAAGAAAGAAAAAAAAAACCACGGGGAGGTGGTATACAATTATGGATGGACTGCCGAGTGCCGACACAGAGGTAGCTACAGCCGTGGACTAACGTACTGTGTCTGCTGCTAATATAGACTGGATGATAATGAGATGAAATCAATATATATGTATATATAATATCACTAGTACTGCAGCCGGACAGGTATATATATTTATTATGTAATGACTGATGACGGACCTGCTGGACACTGTCAGCTCAGCAGCACCGCAGACTGCTACAGTAAGCTACTATAGTAGTATGTATAAAGAAGAATGAAAAAAAAAAAAAACCACGGGTAGGTGGTATACAATATTATATATATATATATTATATACAATTATATATATATATATATATATATATATATTAAACTGGTGGTGATTGATTATTAAACTGGTGGTCAGGTCACTGGTCACACTATCAGCAACTTGCAAGTAGTACTCCTAAGCAGACAATCACAAAATATATTATACTGGTCTGGTGGTCAGTGTGGTCACAATGGCAGTGTGGCACTGACTCTGGCAGCAAAAGTGTGCACTGTACGTTATATGTACTCCTGAGTCCTGCTCTCAGACTCTAACTGCTCCCCACTGTCAATGTCTCCCCCACAAGTCAGATAATTAATACAGTCACACTATCTAATCTATATCACTTCAGCAAGTAGTAGTAGTATAGTAGTACTCCTCCTAATAATGCTCCCCAAAATTACTACTACTGTGTCTCTCTCTACTGTCTCACTCTCTTCTCTAAACGGAGAGGACGCCAGCCACGTCCTCTCCCTATGAATCTCAATGCACGTGTGAAAATGGCGGCGACGCGCGGCTCCTTATATAGAATCCGAGTCTCGCGATAGAATCCGAGCCTCGCGAGAATCCGACAGCGGGATGATGACGTTCGGCGCGCTCGGGTTAACCGAGCAAGGCGGGAAGATCCGAGTCGCTCGGACCCGTGAAGAAAAAACTGAAGTTCGGGCGGGTTCGGATTCAGAGGAACCGAACCCGCTCATCTCTAACAGGTATGCCCAGTTTTATTTCCTCCAGGAACAAAGGACAATATTAAAAAGAAGGGGATCATTTTACAGAATCATTTTTATCAACAACATTTAACAGGTATGGAGGGTGCGTCACAAAAGGACTCTTCTCCTTACCACCACAGGTATTGTACTATAAGTAGACAAGAGTCTGAACAGGGGAGATCTATGAAGATCATCATGCAGCATCTATGGGATAAACGCTTCTCAATTTTTTATTTTATGATGAATTGTTCTTAGTGAAGTCTACCAGGTCATTCTAGGAGACAAGTAGCTTGCATAATGTAGGCACACTGATGATGGTTTCTATTGCTATTGCATAATGTAAAGAATTTGGTTTCCTTGTGTCACCAGATAACTTGTGTAGTGTTGTAAACCTCAGCCTTCCCATCCAACTGTTAATTAAAAAAATGAATGACAATTAAATAAAGTATAAAGGAAAATAATTAATACACAGGATGAATTGGTATGAAAAATAGTGAGAGGGAATGCTGGAAAAACATTGACACTAACACCCAGTGGTATGCTCCAAAAATTATACTTGGACTATTTGGAAGAAGAATATTGGAAGAAAAATACAGGAAAACAGTTTCTATGTTAGCAGGTCTCCCATGTTACTGTACCTTCTGGAGAATTTTTATTTATTATACAGTATGTACATTCCTTACACAAAACACTGCAAAAACTCTAATCCATGCTCTCGTTATATCCCCCATTGATTATTGCAATAGTCTTCTTACTGGTCTTACCAAAAAGAGACTCTTACAGCTACAATCCACTCTGAATGCAGCTGCGAGGCTAATCTTCCTCGCTAGACGTTCATGTTCTGCAGATCCTCTCTGTCAGTCCCTCCATTGGTTACCTGTATTGTACCATATTCAATATAAAATTATTTTACTCACACACAAGTCCATTAACTAAACTATACCGACGAACATCTCTTTGCTTACAGTATCTAAAAATATCTCCCAACCTGACCACTTCGCTCTTCACAAAATCTTTGTCTCTCATCCACAGTCATTACTTGCTACCATTAACAATTCCAGGACTATCTTCAGGCTGCACCCACTCTGTGGAATAACCTCCCACAAACAATAAGACTCTCCTCAAGTCTCCAAACTTACAAGCGTTTCATGAAAACTCACCTCTGCAGGCAAGCTTATCAAATTCCATAACCACTCACATAACCTTCATAAGCTTTCCTATCTAATCAGATCCCCTATGTACAGTCTACACATATTCTCACATATCTTCTTTTCCTTCACTTTCCCTTCCTCCTGAACCCAGTAAATAATTGCTATGTGGCCATATTATACGGCCCACCAATAACCTTTGCAATCTGGTGGACCATTATGCAATAGATAGCACCTACATTTGTGTATTAATGCTTATTTCCCTATAGATTGCAAGCTTACGAGCAGGGCCCTCCAACCTCTATGATGGTTTGTTATTATCCAGTTTTGCTTCTCACTGTCATTTCCAATTGTAAAGCGCAACGGAATGTGCTGCACTATATAAGAAACTGATAATAAATAAATAAATAATTCATTAATTTCTGTGTTTGTGAGAAGTATTTATTTTTTATATTTAGTATAAAGGTTTATTTAACTGGTTTTATTGAATGTTTTTGTTGAAAATTCAGAAGATCATTTTCAAATATTTTTCTAGACAACTGAATTCAAAAATCTTAGTAAAGGTGTCCATACTTACCTACTCTCTTGGAATGGATTGGAGTCTCCCAAAAATCGTGAGTCATTGTATCCATGCCACCTGCTGTGTAATGCCAGTAATCTCAGCAATGTGTAATATGGGCATAGTTACGTTGTTGTTGAATATGTGTATTCACTTATGAATATATTTCCTGCTGAGCTAATATCCGGGGTAAATGTCCACGACACAAATGAGCTACCATGGCCGACCCTGCATGGAGAGTAATATGTGAAAAACATACATCCACCACTAAAAACATGTTACACATTAATTAACTTGGCTAACACATAAAGTACAGTACTTGCATATATACATACTGTATATACTGTACATACATAAACTGTTGCATTACATTAGTAAATTATGCTATTGAAACATTTTACATAGAAACATAGAAACATAGAATTTGATGGAAGATAAGAACCACTTGGCCCATCTAGTCTGCCCCTTTTTTATTTTTTACACATTTTTATCTCTAACCTTATTTGATCCTTATTTCTTTGTAAGGATATCCTTATGTCTATCCCATGCATGTTTAAATTGCTCTACTGTCTTAGCCTCTACCACATCTGATGGGAGGCTATTCCACTTGTCCACCACCCTTTCTGTGAAGTAATTTTTCCTCAAACTTCCCCTGAACCTCCCCCCCCCCTCCTCGTGTCCTATTGCTTCCCTTCATTTGGAGAATGTTTCTCTCCTGGACTTTGTTAAAACCCTTGATATATTTGAAAGTTTCTATCATGTCCCCCCTTTCCCTTCTCTTCTCCAAACTATACATATTAAGATTTCTTAATGTTTCAGGGTACGTTTTGTGATGTAGGCCATGCACCATTTTAGTTGCCCTTCTTTGTACAGGTTCTAATGTATTAATATTCTTTTGAAGATATGGCCTCCAGAATTGAACACAGTATTCTAGATGAGGCCGTACCAATGACCTATACAGTGGCATTATTACTTCTTTCTTTCTGCTGCTGATTCCTTTCCCAATGCAGCCAAGCATCTGACTAGCCTTCCTCGTTGCTTTGTTACATTGTTTACCTGCCTTTAAGTCACCTGAAATAGTGACTCCTAGATCCCTTTCCTCCTCTGTAGTTTCCAGTATTAAAATTAAAAAGCACTGGTCCAAGTACAGATCCCTAGTGTACTCCACTGGTAACATTTCCCTCATGTGAATGCACTCCATTTACCACAACTCTCTGTTTTCTATCCTTCAACCAAGATCTTATCCATTCAATAATCCTAATATTCAATCCCAAACTTTCAAGTTTATTTAGCAGTCTGCGATGTGGAACAGTGTCAAAAGCCTTACTAAAGTCTAGATAAGCTATATACAAGGCTCAGCCTTTATCCGTCACTTTATTCACACAGTCAAAAAAGTAAATAAGATTTGTTTGACATGATCTCCCCCCAGTGAATCCATGCTGTTTGGGATCCTGTAAATTGCAGGATTTGAAATAATCTACAACTCTTTCTTTTATGAGTATTTCCATCAATTTCCCTACTACTAATGTAAGACTCACTGGTCTATAGTTGTTTGCCTCTTCCTTGCTTCCACTTTTCCTGCACTGCTTCCAAGTTCCTCCACTCTGCCAAATAATTGCTTACACATTTTCCCATCCCTACAAAATCAGCCTTCTTAAAATCCAACACCTTTGCTTTTGTATGGGATGAGTCAGTCTCTGTCTTTATTCTGAACCATACTGCTTGATGATCACTGGATCCCAGGTTTTCACCCACTTTTATATCCAATATTCTGTCTCCATTTGTAAATATTAAGTCTAATATTGCGTCTTTCCGAGTGGGCTCCATCACCAATTGGTGGAGGGATGCTCCCTGAAGGGAATTTAAAATATCCCTACTTCTAGTGGAACTAGCAACAGACACCTCCCAGTTTACATCAGGAAGATTAAAGTCTCCCATGATTATTACCTCTCCTTTTAATGCCATTATAGTTATGTCCTGCAATAGGTTCTTGTCGAGTTCCTCTTCCTGACCTGGTGGTCTGTATATCACGCCAATATGAATAATCGAATTCTCCCGTTTCTATAGTCACCCAAAGGGCCTCAGTTTTTTCTTCAATACTTTGTATTAATGTAGTATTTATGCATTTTTTTTTACATACATTGCTACCCCTCCTCCGATTTTTCCCATTCTGACCTTCCTAAATAAAGTGTATCCCGGTGTAGCTATGTCCCAGTCATGATTTTCATTGTTCCATGACTCTGTAATTGCCACAATGTCTAGATCATCCCTTGTCATTATTGCAATTAGTTCTTGGATTTTATTTCCTAAGCTCCTAGCATTTGCACACATAGCTTTTAGAGTTTTGTTTGTGCTTTTCCTGTTCCTAGCTATGTTCTTCTCTCTGCCTATGTTTATTTGGATTTGATCTGAATTATCTTCTCTTGCTGTGGATATGCTTCTATTCCCTTTGCCTGCAGAAACAATACCTCTGTGTTGGGGGAGCAGATTTCTTTATTCCTGTTTGGTTCACTGCCCCCATCTGTTAGTTTAAAAAGTTATTGATGAAGCACCCAAACTGTTCAGTTAGTATTCTCATTCCCCTTGAAGATGGGTGCAGGCTGTCACTTTTGCATAAGCTCCTATATTGCAAGATGGTATGACTATGGCCTATAAATCCAAAACTCTCCTCATTGCACCATGTCCTTAACCAAACATTGAAGTTTCTGATGCAATGAGTTCTGTCTTCCCCTCTGTGTACTGGCAATACTTCTGAAAAAGATACAGTGGTTGCCACCTGCATCAGAGCAGTCCCTAACTTCCTAAATTCATCTTTTACGGCCATGAGATCAGCGTTTGCCAGGTCATTTGTCCCTAGTGGACAATGACATCCACCTCCCCACCTTTTCGTGCTGCCTTCACAATTCTTAGCATGCGCTCTTTATCCCTGTAGCTCCAGGTAAGCACCTTACTTGTTTCTCTACTTCATTTGCCTTTCCCAGATGTATTCCTCTAATAACGTAATTTCCCAAGAGAAGTGCAGTCCTTTTTGGAGATGCAATTTTCCGGTTCTATGTCCTGTTCCTATAGTTGGTAGAAGTCCCCATATCCTCCTGTTCTGTAGTGCCTCTATTAGTTGTATCTTCCAGCCCTGCAAGAGCAGCATATGAGTTTTGCCGTGTCACCGCGTGCGGTAGGTGTGTGTGCCCCTCTGGAAATCTCTGCCCTTGAGATCCCACAGTAGTCCAGGCAGAATGTCTTCTGGTGGCTCTCTGAGGCAGTGGAGGCCTCAAGGACACAGACATCCTACAAATCTCAGCATACAGTTTTGCTATCTCCTCCTTAATCAGATAAAATTGCTCACAGATTAGACAGCAGCTGAGTATCCACAATGCCTCTTTCCAAACAAATGCATTACATCCATTGCACTGCACTAGCCCAAACATTGTATCAGATGTTAATGGTATTGCAAATCTTTGTGTCACTTTTTGTGTATTATAAAACTAAAATGTTTCTATATTTTATCTCACCTGCTGCTTTTTCAAACTCACTTAATAAGCCAAGCCTCACTTTAGAATGCAATCCTCTCACAATGAGCAAGCTCACTTAGTCTGGTCACTGTGTATATAGTTTTTCAGACATATGTTATATTCAGCCCCTCCTTCTAACCACTTCAAACTGTTGACAAATTGTATGCGATATTTGTTGGAATAATCAATCATTAAAAAAAATGATGTGGCTTACTCGCAAACTCAGGCCTATTTCCGTCCTCTCGGTTCCCCTGGTTGCTCTCACCCTATATGTATGGGACTCTTTTGCTACCAAGTTCACTTTTTCTATTTATCCCTCATCTCAAATACCCTTGTGGCCTCCTGGCCAGTCATCTCATATGGCATCCACACGGACGGCGGTCTGCATTAGCCACTTCTGACATGTTCTTGAAAGATTTGTTCCTCAATCTGTTGCTGAATTACATGAGATACATCTCCTTCCATAATCCTGCTTTCACTAATAACTCCAAATTAAGTACTCTGTTACCTCATCCATTCCTGCTCGTGACTCTTTCTTCATCCCCACCATGATGGAATACCTTTGTGTTTACCGGCCCACAGACAGTGTCATTATTTGTCATCTGTCTGTCGACCCTTCCCACTAGATTGTTAGGTCTTCAGAGCAGGGCCCTCTTTCCTCTTGTTATCTAAGCCATCTTCTCGACACATTTCACTCACAGCTCTGCCCTACTCAGAGACCATCTTTACCCACTTGTTCTCCTGCTGGTAAAGGCTCATCTCTATCTATGGACACCTGCCCCTAATAGTACGATGATCACTCCCTCACTATTTACATCTTAGCTGTATTATGTATGAGAATTGTGGTGCTCCTTGTTACCTGTACTCTATTTCTGTTATTTATTTACTGTAATGCTAAGTTTTGTCTCCCTGTACTGTCCTTTGTACGGCGCTGCAAATAAATAAAATGTAATAATAATAATAATAATTTTACAATTATAGCACTTCATTCTAATCCTGGACCACTTATTTGTGGATGCACATGATATTTCCTGGAAATCAGACCTTGGTATTTCCTAGAGATGTGCGCCGGACACTTTTTGTGTATTGTGTTTTGGTTTTGGATCTGGATCTCGGTTTGTATTTTGGATCTGGATTGGTTTTGCCAAAACCACCCTTTCAGGTTTTGATTTTGGGTTTGAATCTGGATTTTTGTTTTTTAAACATAAAAACAGCTAAAATCACAGTATTGAAGGGGTTAACCTACAGTATTACTAACCTCAATAACATTCATTTCCACTTATTTCCAGTCTTTTCTGAACACCTCACACCTCTCAAGATTGTTTTTGGGCCAAAAGGTTGCACCAACGTAGCTGTATGACTAAGCTAAGCGACACAAGTGTGCGGCAAAAACACCTGGCCCATCTAGGAGTGGCACTGCAGTGTCAGACAGGATGACACTTTTAAAAACTATGCCCCAATGAGCAAATAATGCAAGAGAAAAAAAGAGGTGCAAGATGGAATTGTCCTTGGGCCCTCCCACCCACCCTTTTGTTGTATAAACAGGACATGTACACTTTAACAAACCCATCATTTCAGCGACAGGGTCTGCCACACTACTGTGACTGAAATGACTGGTTTGTTTGGGCCCCCACCAAAAAAGAAGCAATCAATCTCTCCTTTCACACACTGGCTCTGCAGAGGCAAGATGTCCACCTCCTCCTCATCCTCCGATTCCTCACCGCTTTCACTGTGTACATCATCATCCTCACAGAGTATTAATTCATCCCCACTGGAATCCACCATCACAGGTCCCTGTGTACTTTCCGGAGATAATTGCTGGTAAAGGTCTTCCTGGAGGAATTTATAATTAATTTTGATCAAAATCATCTTCTCCACATTTTGTGGATAAAACCTCCTACGTCGATCGCTGACAAGGTTACCGGCTACACTAATCACTCTCTCAAAGTACACACTGGAGGGGGGGCAACTTAGGTAAAATAGAGCCAGTTTGTGCAAGGTCCTCCATATTGCCTCTTTTTCCTGCCAGTATAGATACGAATGGTCTGACATGCCTACATGGATGCTGTCACCAATATAATTCTTTCAATGGTGACAGCATCATATACAGTGACAGTAGACATGTCAGTCATTGTTGGCAGCTCCTTTAGTCCAGCCCAGATGTCAACACTTTCTACTGACTGCCCTGCATCACCATCAGCATGTGGGCTAGGAAATGTTATTATTTTCCTCGCAGCCCCAGTTGCAGGAGAAAATGAAGGAGGATCTGTTGACGGGTCAACGTTCCGTTTAAGCTTTCTCACCAAGCAGGTCTTTGTACCTCTGCAGACTTGTGTCTGCCGGAAACAAGGTTACAATACACCGAAGGCTTTAAACCTAGGATCGAGCATGGTGGCCAAAATATAGTGCTCTGATTTTAACAGATTGACCACCCTTGAATCCTGCAAAGCGAATGATTGACTCCAACCACAAGTCCCACATACTTAGTGTAATCGCTCTGTCTTAGTGCCTCCTTCAATTTATCCAACTGCTTCTGCAAAAGCCTGATAAGGGGAATGACATGACTCAAGCTGGCAGTGTCTGAACTGACTTCACTTGTGGCAAGTTCGAATGGTTTGAGAACCTTGGACGACATGGAAATCATTCTCCGCTAGGCTTGAGTCAGGTGCATTTTCCCTCCTTTGTCTTTATCATAGGTGGATGTATAGGCTTGAATGGTCTTTTGCTGCTCCTCCATCCTCTGAAGCATATAGAGTGTTGAATTACACCTCGTTACCACCTCTTGCTTCAGGTGACTGCAGGAAAGGTTCAAGAGTGCTTGCTTGTGCTCCAGTCCTCAGCACACACTCACTTAATGTCGAAAGTGGCCTGCAATTTTTCGGGACACCAACAGTATCTCCTGCACGCCCCTGTCATTTTAAAAAAAATTCTTCACCACCAAATGAATTGTATGTGCAAAACATGGGACCTGCTGGAATTTGCCCAGATGTAATGCTTGCACAATATTTGTGGTGTTGTCAGATATCATAAATCCCCAGGTGAGTCTAATTGGGTTAAGCCATTGTGCGATGATGTCCCTCTGTTTCTGAAAGAGGTTGTCAGTGGTGTGCCTCTTATGGAAACTGGTGATATACAGCGTATCATGCGTAGGAATGAGTTGGCATTTGTGAGATGCTACTGCTGTTGCCGCTGCTGTTGTTCATGTGGAAGACAATACGTCTACCCAGTGGGCTGTCACAGTCATGTAATCCTTAGTTTGCCCTGTTCCACTTGTCCACATGTCTGTGGTTAAGTGGACAGTGGGTACACCACATTTCTCTTACGTCCTAGAGGATGCTGGGGACTCCGTAAGGACCATGGGGTATAGACGGGCTCCGCAGGAGACATGGTCACTCTAAAGACTTTAGATGGGTGTGCACTGGTTCCTCCCTCTATGCCCCTCCTCCAGACCTCAGTTAGATCCTGTGCCCAGAGGAGACTGGGTGCATTACAGGGAGCTCTACTGAGTATCTCTGAAAAGACTTTTGTTAGGTTTTTTATTTTCAGGGAGCACTGCTGGCAACAGGCTTCCTGCATCGTGGGACTGAGGGAAGAGAAGCAGACCTACTTAACTGATAGGCTCTGCTTCTTAGGCTACCGGACACCATGAGCTCCAGAGGGTCGGAACACAGGTGTCGTCCTCGCTGTTCGTCCCGGAGCCGCGCCGCCATCCTCCTCACAGAGCCGGAAGATAGAAGCCGGGTGAGTATAAAAAGAAAGAATACTTTACAGGCGGCAGAAGACTTCAGATCTTCATTGAGGTACCGCGCAGCGGTAACGCTGCACGCCATTGCTCCCACACTCACACAAACAGACGGCACTGTAAGGGTGCAGGGTGCAGGGGGGGTGCCCTGGGCAGCAATAATAACCTCAAGGGACACTGGCTAGCATATTAGATACTGAGAAGGCAGTATATTAAAAAAAACGCCAGTATAAAGAATTTGAGTCGGACCGAAGCCCGCCATCGAGGGGGCGGAGCTTGATCCTCCAGCACTAACCAGCGCCATTTTCTCCACAGCAAGCTGCAGAGAAGCTGCACCCAGGACTCTACCCTGCTGAGCAAGTACAGAGGGCAAAAACGAGGGGGGGCACATTTAATTGGTGCAGTAAGTGTATTATTTATCTATAAAAGCGCTGTACAGACTGGGATTTTGTTCCAGTGTCCAGTGGCGCTTGGTGTGTGCTGGCATACACTCTCTCTGTCTCTCCAAAGGGCCTAATTGGGGGGCTGTCCCCATATTTATATATCCCAGTTTGTGTGGGGGTGTCGGTGCGTGTGTGTCGGCATGTCTGAAGCGGAAGGCTCGTCTAGGGAGGAGGTAGAGCAGATTATTGTGGTGTCTCCATCGGCACCGCCGACACCTGATTGGTTTGATATGTGGAATGTTTTAAATGCAAATGTGACTTTATTACATAAAAGATTGGACAATGCAGAGTCCACATAAAAAGCAGGGAGTCAATCCATGGCTTTGACTGTGTCACAAGGCCCTTCCATTGTCGACTATGATGATGCGAGGTTACACCCACGGGTGGCCAAGAGTATTCATTATATGATTATTGCAATAAAAGATGTTTTGCATATCACAGAGGACCCCTCTTTGCCTGGCACGAGGGTATGCATGTTTAAGGAAAAGAAACCTGAGGTAACGTTTCCCCCATCTCATGAGCTGAACGCCTTATTTGAAAAAGCTTGGGAAACTCCAGACAAGAGACTGCAGAATTATTATGGCATATCCTTTCCCCTCACAGGACAGGTTACGGTGGGAATCCTCGCCCATGGTGGACAAGGCTTTGACGCGCTTGTCCAAAAAGGTGACGCTACCATCTCCAGACACGGCAGCCCTCAAGGATCCTGCTGATCGCAGACAGGAAACTACCTTGAAATCGATTTATACACATACGGGTGCCTTGCTCAGACTGGAAGTAGCGTCGGCATGGGTGGGTAGTGCAATTGCAGCATGGCAGATAAATTGTCATCTGACATTGACACCCTAGATAAAGATAGCATTTTATTGACCTTGGGTCACATTAAAGATGCAGTGTTATATATGAGAGAGGCTGCGAGAGACATTGGGCGGTTGGGTTCAAGAGCCAATGCCATGGCAATTTCTGCTAGACGGTCCCTGTGGACCCGCCAATGGACGGGTTATGCCGATTCAAAGAGACATATGAAAACTTTACCTTACAAGTGTGAGGTTTTATTTGGGGAGGGCCTCGCGGACCTGGTTTCCACAGCTACCGGGGGTAAGTCTTCTTTTTTGCCTTATGTTCCCCCACAGCAAAAGAAAACACCTCAATATCAGATGCAGTCCTTTCAGTCACATAAGTCCAGAAGGGGTCGGGGCTCTTCCTTCCTCACCAGAGGTAAGGGTAGAGGGAAAAGAACGCCTGCTATGGCTAGTTCCCAGGAACAAAAGTCCTCCCCGGCTTCTACAAAATCCATCGCATGACGCTGGGGCTCCACTGAGGGAGTCCGCGCCGGTGGGGGCACGTCTTCGACTCTTCAGCCAGGTCTGGGTTCAGTTGGATTTGGATTCTTGAGCGATCGAAATTGTATACCAAGGCTACAAACTGGAATTCGAAGAAGTGCCTCCTTGCCGATTTTTCAAATCGGCTTTGCCAGCTTCTCCCCCAGAGAGGGAAATAGTTTCAACTGCCATACAAAAGCTGTGTCAACAGCAAGTGATTATCAAGGTTCCCCTAATGCAACAGGGGAAAGGGTACTATTCAACCCTATTTGTGGTCCCGAAGCCGGATGGCTCGGTCAGACCCAATCTGAATCTAAAATCCCTGAACCTGTATTTGAAAAAGCTCAAATTCAAGATGGAATCTCTCCAGGCAGTAATCTCCAGCATGGAAGGGGGGGATTTTATGGTATCACTAGACATAAAGGATGCATACCTTCATGTCCCCATTTATGCCCCTCATCAGGCGTACCTGAGATTCTCTGTACAGGACTGTCATTACCTGTTTCAGACGTTGCCGTTTGGGCTTTCCACGGCCCCGAGGATTTTCACCAATGTAATGGCTGAAATGATGGTGCTCCTGCGCAGGCAATGAGTCACAATTATCCCATACTTGGACGATCTCCTGATAAAAGCGAGATCGAGATATCAATTGCTGAAAAGCGTGTCGCTCTCCCTGAGAGTGCTGCAGCAACACGGCTGGATCCAAAATCTACCAAAGTCGCAGTTGATTCCAACGACTCGGCTATCATTTTTAGGCATGATTCTGGACAAGGAAAAGAAGAGGGTTTTTCTCCCAACGGAAAAAGCTCAGGAACTCCAGAACATGGTCAGAGACCTGCTAAAACCAAAATGAGTTCATCAATGCACTCAAGTACTGGGAAAAATGGTGGCGGCCTACGAGGCCATCCTCTTCGGCAGGTTCCATGCGAGGACGTTTCAGTGGGACCTTCTGGACAAGTGGTCGGGGTCCCATCTACAAATACATCAGAAAATAATGGTGTCTCTCCTGTGGTGGCTGCAGAGTGCTCACCTTCTAGAGGGTCGCAGGTTCGGCATTCAAGACTGGGTTCTAGTGAAAACGGACATGAGCCTCCGAGGATGGGGAGCAGTCACACAAGGAAGAAATTTTCAGGGACTATGGTCAAGCCAGGAGGCTTGTCTACACATCAACGTGCTGGAATTAAGGGCCATATACAACGGCCTATGACAAGCGGAGAATCTTCTACGCGATCTACCCGTTCTGATTAAATCAGACAATGTCACAGCCGTGGCTCATGTAAACCTCCAAGGCGGGACAAGGAGCAGAGTGGCAATGGCGGAAGCCACCAGGATTCTTCGCTGGGCGGAAAATCACGTAAGCGCTCTGTCAGCAGTCTTCATTCTGGGAGTGGACAACTGGGAAGCAGACTTCCTCAGAAGACACGATCTCCATCCAGGAGAGTGGAGTCTTCATCAAGAAGTTTTTGCAGAGATAACAAGTCATTGGGGACTTCCTCAAATAGACATAATGGCGTCACACCTCAAAAGAAGCTTCGGAGGTATTGTTCCAGGTCAAGGGACCCTCAGGCAGTAGCGGTGGATGCCCTGGTGACACCATGGGTGTTTCAGTCGGTCTATGTGTTCCCTCCTCTTCCGCTCATCTGAAATATATTGAGAATCATAAGACGAAAAAGAGTGCAGACAATACTCATTGTTCCGGATTGGCCTCGAAGGGCCTGGTATTCAGATCTTCAGGAAATGCTCACAGAAGATCCGTGGCCTCTTCCTCCCAGGGAGGACCTGTTGCAGCAGGGACCCTGCGTGTTCCAAGACTTTCCGCGGTTACGTTTGATGGCATGGTGGTTGAACACCAAATCCTAGCTAGGAAAGGTATTCCGGGGGAAGTCATCCCTACTCTGATAAAAGCTAGGAAAGAGGTGATGGCGAAACATTATCACCATATCTGGAGGAAATATGTATCTTGATGTGAAGCCAAGAATGCTCCTACGGAAGATTTCCACCTGGGCCGTTTTCTCCACTATCTACAGACAGGAGTGTATATGGGCCTAAAGTTAGGCTCCATTAAGGTGCAGATTTCGGCCCTATCAATATTCTTCCAGAAGGAATTGGTTTCTCTCCCAGAATTCCAGACTTTTGTAAAGGGAGTGCTGCACATCCAGCCTCCTTTTGTGCCCCCAGTGGCACCATGGGACCTTAACGTGGTGTTACAGTTCCTTAAATCACACTGGTTTGAACCTCTTCAAACGGTTGAATTAAAATTTCTCACTTGGAAAGTGGTCATGTTGCTGGCCTTGGCATCTGCAAGGCAGGTGTCCAAATTGGTGGCTTTGTCTCACAAGAGCCCCTATCTGATTTTCCATGTGGATCGAGCAGAGTTGAGAACTCTTCCTCAATTTCTGCCTAAGGTGGTTTGGTCGTTTCATATAAACCAACCTATTGTGGTGCCGGTGGCTACGGGTGCCTTTGGAGGATTCCAAGTCCCTTGATGTAGTCAGGGCCTTAAAAATTTATGTAGCCAGGACAGCTCGAATTCGGAAAACAGAGGCACTTTTTGTCCTGTATGCGGCCAACAAAGTTGGCGCTCCTGCTTCTAAGCAGACTATTGCTCGCTGGATCTGTAACACAATTAAGCAGACTCATTCTACGGCTGGATTGCCGTTACCTAATTCGGTAAAGGCCCATTCCACTAGGAAGGTGGGCTCTTCTTGGGCGGCTGCCCGAGGCATCTCGGCTTTACAGCTTTGCCGAGCAGCTACTTGGTTGGGTTCAAACACTTTTGCAAAATTCTACAAGTTTGATATCCTGGCTGATGAGAACCTCATGTTTGCTCAATTGGTGCTACAGAGTCATCCGCACTCTCCCGCCCGGTCTGGAGCTTTGGTATAATCCCCATGGTCCTTACGGAGTCCCCAGCATCCTCTAGGACGTACAGTAAGAGAAAATAAGATTTTAAACCTACCGGTAAATCTTTTACTCCTAGTCTGTAGAGGATGCTGGGTGCCCATCCCAGTGCGGACTAATTTTCTGCAATGCTTGTATATAGTTGTTGCTTACATAAGGGTTATGTTACAGTTTATATCAGTCTTTGGCTGATGCTGTTTTGTTCATACTGTTAACTGGTTCGTATATTCCATGTTGTACGGTGTGGATGGTGTGGGCTGGTATGTATCTTGCCCTTAGATTAACAAAAATCCTTTCCTCGTACTGTCCGTCTACTCTGGGCACAGTTCATTAACTGAGGTCTGGAGGAGGGGCATAGAGGGAGGAGCCAGTGCACACCCATCTAAAGTCTTTAGAGTGCCCATGTCTCATGCGGAGCCCATCTATACCCCATGGTCCTTACGGAGTCCCCAGCATCCTCTATGGACTAGGAGAAAAAGATTTACCGGTAGGTTTAAAATCTTATTTTTTCAGGACACTGAGGACACTTTTCTTAATGTCCCTGTACAGTCCAGGAATCGCTTGCCTAGTGAAGTGGAATCTAGACAGGATTTGGTACCAGGGACACAGTACGTCAATCATCTGTCTAAATGCCACTGCACCAATGGCGAATACCGATTGCACGTCTAACACCAGCATATTTGTTATGGCCTCAGTAATCCGTTTTGCAACAGGATAGTTCATCTTCCTCGCAAAGGACTATTGGACAGTCAATTGCTTAGTTAAAGTAGTAAAATTGGTCTTCCGACTTCTTATCTGGGATGATGATCGACTCCCAGCAGCAACAACAGCAGCAGCAGCAGTAGGCTTACCGTTCAACGATACTCCGGAGAAAACCCGGATAGGAGAGGACTTGTCAGTCATGCCAGTGAAATGGCCTGCAAGACTACTTCCGTTCCTGACTGAGGAGGAAATTGACGTTGAGGGAGTTGGTGGTGGGGATTTCAGGATCTTGGATACAACAGGAAGAAGGAATTTAGGTGTCAGTGGACTGCTGATGCTATTACCAAAATGTATCTGAACTAGACAATGGCTTATGATAAATGCACTGCTGGTGACGTATAAGGGAGGATCCTAGGTGGGTAACATTCTTACCCCTACTTATTATGGATTAACAAAGGCAACACATGGCTTGATACCTGGTTCCGGATTTGTGGAGAAATAATTCCTCACCAAAAAGGTGGCTTTTTTGGTATTTTGCCAGGCATGACAATGGGCTTTTTCATCCCATGGACAACTGTTTCCACTGGTGTCTTATGCAAACAAACCACATCACCATAAGAATCCTCATTGTCATCTTCCTCCTCAGCGCCAGCTACACCCATATCCTCCTCATCCTGGTGTACTTCTACAGTGACATCCTCAATCTCAATATCAGCAACTGGATAGATGGTGCTCCCTCCAGCACTGCAGAGGGCATGCAAATGGTTGTAGGATCCTCCTCTTCCCATACAGACTTGGAAAGGTCACGCCTAGACATTGCAACCGCGGACACACTTGGATTCTCCTTGGGGATTTCTAATATCCCTGAATGCACAGTTGTTTTTCCTGTGCTTTAACAAGCTTACATTTTTAATTTTTCGAGAGGAATGAGGGCTTCCATCTTTATGAGAAGCTAAACCACCAGTCATGAACATAGGTCAAGGCCTTAGCCTTTCTTCCACTTCGTGTCGTGAATGGCATATCGCCATTTTTACATTTCTCATCAGATAATTTCTTTTTTTTTTGTTATTCATTTTTACTTCTTGGATTTTACATGCCCTCTATGACATTGGGCATCCGCCTTAGAAGACGACGTTGATGGAATTGCATCGTCAAAGTCTTGACTGGTGGAAGCAGCAGCTTCAGCATTAGTACTAGGAACTGGAAGTGGTTACTGATCTCTCACAATTTTTTCCTCTAAATTTTTGTTCTCCATTTTACAGGACATCACCCCTTTATTATTACAGCACACAGAACAGTGCCCCATTATTTTCACAGCACCCTGTGATTTTACAGCATTTAGGACAGGGCCAGTGTACATTTATAACACCCCTGTATTTTTTACAACATACAGGACAGAACCAGCACCCCTGTATTTTCACAGCACCCCTGTATTTTTACAGCACACAGGACAGGGCCAGCGCCCCTGTATTTTAACAACACCCCTGTAATTTTACAGCATTCAAGACAGGGCCAGTGTACCTTTACAACACAAGCAGACAAACAATGGCAGTTGCTCGGTCATTCCTGGAGATAATTATATATCAGATGCTAAAAAGGGGGAGAGGTCACAGATAAACAGCATACAGAGAGGGAGGGTGCTTTTCCCCCCCTTTGGTATCCCCCAGCACACTAAAATTGACCTGTAACTATACCTGAACCTATCTGGTAATAGAAATTCAGAGAATTAGTTACACATGTTTGCAAACACATGTTTAAGCTGCTGAGCCACTTCACGGCTTCTCCGATGTCAGCAGTCCTAACACTACATAATAGCAGTGCCCACATAGGGTCATGTAATTTGTCAGAGTAGGCCTCATGATAAAGTCTATTACTAAAACACATGCAGACAGAGAGCTAACTTACCCGGGAGCCACCCCCAGGATCTCCCATTGGCACTATAAGGAACAGAATGTCTTCCAAATACTGCTCCCATTCAATGCCTTTCTTAAACAAGCAGACAAATAATGACAGTTGCTCGGTCATTCCTGGAGATAATTATACATCAGGTGCTAGAAAGGGGGAGTTGTAAAGGTAGACAGAGGGGGGGGGGGTGCTTCCCCCCTTTGGTATCCTCCAGCACACTAAAGATTACCTGTAAACATACCTGAACCTATCTGTTAATGGAAATTCAGAGAACTGGTCACACATGTTTGCAAACACATGTTTAGCTGCTGAGCCGCTTCATGGCTTCTCTGATATCAGCAGTCCTAACACTACATAAAAGTAGTGCCCACATAGGGCCATGTAATTTGTCTACAGTAAAGCCTCATGATAAAGGCTATTACTAAAACATATCCAGACATATACAGAGGGCTAACTTACCCAGGAGCCACCCCCAGGCTCTCCCATTGGTACTACAAGGAACAGAATGTCTTCCAAATACTGCTCCCTTTCAATGCCTTTCTCACACAAGCAGACAAACAATAGCAGTTGCTCGGTCATTTCTGGAGATAATTATAAATAAAGTGCTAGAAAGGGGGATGGGTCACAGACAAACAGAAGACAGAGATGGGGACACTGCTATTATGTAGTGTTAGGACTGCTGATATCAGAAAAGCCGTGAAGTGGCTCAGCAGCTAAACATGCATTTGCAAACATGTGTGACCAATTCTCTGAATTTCTACTACCAGATAGGTTTAGGTATGGTTACAGGTAATTTTTAGTGTGCTGGGGGGATACCAAAGGGGGGGAAAGCACCCCCCATCTATTTCTGCAGTTTGTCTTTGACACCCCCCCCCCTTTTCTAGCACCTCATATATAATTATCTCCAGGAATGACCGAGCAACTGCTATTGTGTAGTGCCAATGGGAGATCCTGGGGGTGGCTCCCGGCTAAGTTAGCCCTCTGTCTGGATGTGTTTTAGTAATAGCCTTTATCATGAGACTTTACTTTAGACAAATTACATGGTCCTATGTGGGCACTGCTATTATGTAGTGTTAGGACTGCTGATATCAGAGAAGCCGTGAAGTAGCTCAGCAGCTAAACATGCATTTGCAAACATGTGTGACCAATTCTCTTAATTTCTATTAACAGATAGGTTTAGGTATGGTTACAGGTAATTTTTAGCGTCTTGGGTGGATACCAAAGGGGGGAAGCACCCCCCCTCTCTGTCTAAATTTACAACACCCCTGTATTTTTTACAGCATATAGGACAGTGCCCCTGTACAGCACAGTGACAATACAGTGACACCCATGAACAGCTGCAGCACCCCTAACAGCACAGGACACCACAGTGACAGGACAGCACCCCTAACAGCACAGGATACTACAGTGACAGGACAGCACCCCTAACAGCACAGGACACCACAGTGACAGGACAGCACCCCTAACAGCACAGGACACCACAGTGACAGGACAGCACCCCTGTACAGCACAGGATACTACAGTGACAGGACAGCACCCCTAACAGCACAGGACACCACAGTGACAGGACAGCACCCCTAACAGCACAGGACACCACAGTGACAGGACAGCACCCCTAACAGCACAGGACACCACAGTGACAGGACAGCACCCCTAACAGCACAGGATACTACAGTGACAGGACAGCACCCCTAACAGCACAGGATACTACAGTGACAGGACAGCACTCCTAACAGCACAGGACACCACAGTGACAGGACAGCACCCCTAACAGCACAGGACACCACAGTGACAGGACAGCACCCCTGTACAGCACAGGATACTACAGTGACAGGACAGCACCCCTAACAGCACAGGACACCACAGTGACAGGACAGCACCCCTAACAGCACAGGACACTACAGTGACAGGACAGCACCCCTAACAGCACAGGACACCACAGTGACAGGACAGCACCCCTAACAGCACAGGACACCACAGTGACAGGACAGCACCCCTAACAGCACAGGACACCACAGTGACAGGACAGCACCCCTAACAGCACAGGACACCACAGTGACAGGACAGCACCCCTAACAGCACAGGACACCACAGTGACAGGACAGCACCCCTAACAGCACAGGATACTACAGTGACAGGACAGCACCCCTAACAGCACAGGACACCACAGTGACAGGACAGCACCCCTGTACAGCACAGGATACTACAGTGACAGGACAGCACCCCTAACAGCACAGGACACCACAGTGACAGGACAGCACCCCTAACAGCACAGGATACTACAGTGACAGGACAGCACCCCTAACAGCACAGGACACCACAGTGACAGGACAGCACCCCTAACAGCACAGGACACCACAGTGACAGGACAGCACCCCTAACAGCACAGGACACCACAGTGACAGGACAGCACCCCTAACAGCACAGGACACCACAGTGACAGGACAGCACCCCTAACAGCACAGGACACCACAGTGACAGGACAGCACCCCTAACAGCACAGGATACTACAGTGACAGGACAGCACCCCTAACAGCACAGGACACCACAGTGACAGGACAGCACCCCTAACAGCACAGGATACTACAGTGACAGGACAGCACCCCTAACAGCACAGGATACTACAGTGACAGGACAGCACCCCTAACAGCACAGGACACCACAGTGACAGGACAGCACCCCTGTACAGCACAGGACAACACAGTGACAGGACAGCACCCCTAACAGCACAGGACACCACAGTGACAGGACAGCACCCCTAACAGCACAGGACACCACAGTGACAGGACAGCACCCCTAACAGCACAGGACACCACAGTGACAGGACAGCACCCCTGTACAGCACAGGATACTACAGTGACAGGACAGCACCCCTAACAGCACAGGACACCACAGTGACAGGACAGGACCCCTAACAGCACACAGGACAGCACCCCCAGACAGCACACACTGACCCCATCCAAAGCCATTACCCAGAGAGATACAGAGGTCTGTCTCCCTCACTCTCCAAGTCCACAGTGAAAATGGCGGTGATGTGCAGCTCTTTATATGGAATCCAAAACCTGCAAGAATCCGACAGTGGGATGATGACATTTTGTCTCATTCTTGGATCCCAGTCTGGTGGGAAGTCTTGAGCCGGACTCTGTTTCCAGTTCGGATCGTAAAGTTCAGGGTGGTTTGGATTTCTCAGATCCGAACTCGCTCATCTCTGGTATTTCCCTAAGAGGGAAACCCTGGGAGTCGATTTGCCTAAATGTCTCTAAATGCTCTATCAGCTTCTACATCAAGTATAATTCCTATACAGTATTTACGCATTGGTACCTCATCCTAGGAATGTCTTCAACAAATACTGTATAATGTAGCCTAACACTTCTCTGTTGGCATCACTGTAGTATGGTAGGCTCATGCTCTCATATTTGGTTTATTTGTCCAAAAACTGTGCCCTTTTGTAAGATGATCGAATTGCTCATAGCCTCTGTAGCCCTTATAAGCTTCCCATTCACCCCAGCATCACTCCTCCTATGTGCCTCAGTCTTCCAGTTGCCCAAGCCTCTTAAAAAATGGATTCTACTTATTTACTGTGAGACTAAATATCAAACTGCTATGACCTGGAAGCAACTCTACCATCTGAAGATTATTTTTAAAAGTTATTTTGCTAGACAGCTGAATTCAGAAATGTTAATAAAGATGGACATACTCAAGACTCTCCAGGAATGGATGGGAGGTTCCCAAAACTTGTGTGGCTCTCCCAGACCGCCAGAATAATGGTCAAGTCTCCCAATTTCAGTTACACCCTGGACCCAACTGCCCACTTAGTGAATAATTTCAGCTACACCCTGCACCCAGCCGAACAAATGAAGATGTGGCACCCCCATCAAATCCTACAAAAATTAACAAAACACAATTTATTATTTTTTACTAGGATTTATATTTATATTTCGATTGGTGCCTTAATAACAAAAAACACATTTCACCATATAAACAGACCAACTTTTATGTTTCCATTCATGATAACGTGCTTTTCGCACAAATTTATGTTTTTTGCTACCATTTGATTTATTGTATACATTTAGATATTCTTTACTCCCCTATGAAATGGCCTATTAAGTGGGAAAACTAATCCACAAATAAAAATAAACAGGTTGGGAAATAATTTTTTTCTAATTCGGAAAAATGAGCTATGTGGCAGAGACTAATTATACTCCTGGGTAATTGAGTGTAGTATAAAATAGGAACTGGTTTCACATACAGTACTGGAGAAGCTTTAGAAATGCAGAATCTAAACCACACAGATAACAGACTCCAAAATCAGGAATAATTCTATTATTAATAATAATAATAATAATAATAATAATTATTATTATTATTATTATTTTATTTTCAGTTATATTTAGTCAAGAACCAGGTGACTTAAATACTCTGTTACTGTCGGACACAAGGAACGTCACAATATCCCAGGTCATTTACCATTAATAATTGCATTAATATTTGAAAAAGGAATCTTACATCTGATTTGTGCTAATCATCAAAAATGTCCTTTTCATTAGTGTTATTTACACTTTTATTCCACGTACATGGTAGGGGCGGCTATAATCGTGGTGTATTTACTTGTGAAATTAGGGTCACAATTAATAAGTATGGTAAAACACCTGTGAATAAGTATATTATTCCTAGCTGCAAACATGACACAATTGGGTCCATTTACTAAATCTGATGCGCATAGAAAATATATATTACTTTCATTTCTATAAAACTGTTAATATATAATGGAGGATATCTTTGTATCATTTCACGTTTACAACTGTAATTTTATATTCAATCTATTAGGTAAGATTGGTGATGGGTCCTTATACAAAAGACAGCGATGAGGAAGTATGTAGATCCTGTACTATGGATTTTGTTCCCGTGTTACAGAGGGGGTTACTTACACATATACAAACCTTTCATGTGAGTTACATTTATTGTTTGGTTGTGGTTTGTTATTTTAGATGCCCCTAATATTTTGGGTGAAAAAGATAAGGCTCCAAACACATTGCTTGTGAAATTATTAAATCATTCATTACTTGTTTTCTAGGTCTGTATACAGTATAGCAATTGTGTGCAATAAATGACCATTTCAAATAATGATTTGTTTTTACAAAAAAATCTTTAAAGAAGAATCATGTTTGTCATGAATATTAAGGATATGTATGTTTCAAGTGAAAAGCTTAGATGATTCAATGTGAGTATAATCAATTATTATCAAACAAAATATGAGTTTGCCTGGTCCATATTGCTGTCATGAATATAATATTTTGGTATTTCTGTATCATTGCTTTATCTTGATAATTTTTTTTAAATGTAATAACATATTTTATACTTATTTAATCATTGCTTTCTGCAAGATATTTATTTTTGCACTCTTTTATAGGAAGGATTAGCATAGCCTAATGGTTCCAAACTTTTTTTACTCAAATCGCACTACAGTATCAGAATGTTTTTTATTGAGTCATTCAGAAAAAAATATGAAATTAAGTAAATGTTTATATGCCATCATTAAGTTTTGTTATGTGGTGAAGGACAGGATTCACTTCTGTTTGCCCAGAAATTTTATAATTAGAAACCACCAGCACTGGTTTTGCCAATTAAATTGACCATAAATATTTTGGATTGGTCCTGGTCCACAAAACCAGGGCACTCCTGTAAGGGTATCCGGACTCCAGGTCGACAACAAAAAGGTTGACACACCTTAGGTCGATGCCAATTGGTCGACACACCTTAGGTCGACATGGACAAAATGTCGACATGGATAAAAAGGTCGACAGGAACAAGGTCGACATGGAAAAAGGTCGACATGAGTTTTCCACAATTTTTTTCTTTTTTTGAACTTTTTCATACTTAACGATCCACGTGGACTACAATTGTAACGGTAATCTATGCCGAGCGAAGCGGAGCAAAGGCACCATGCCCGAAGCATGGCGAGCGAAGCGAGCCATGCGATCGGACGCGGTGCACTAATTGGGGTTCCCGGTCACTCTACGAAGAAAACGACACCAAAAAAACATTAAAAAACTCATGTTGACCTTTTTCCATGTCGACCTTGTTCCTGTCGACCTTTTGTCCATGTCGACCTTTTGTCCACATTGACCTAAGGCGTGTCGACCAATTGGCGTCGACCTAAGGTGTGTCGACCTTTTTGTTGTCGACCTGGAGTGCCAGACCTCTTGTAAGTTCCCCAAGTCACCCACAGGCCACGGCGCACAGTTCATTTGGGAACCACTGGCATAGCCAATTTTCTTTTTTATGTAAAAATGTAGCCATTTGTCCTCCTCATATACATACACCTAGATGTACAGTATACATCAAACATTAATAAATACATGAGAAATATATGGTACTCATGCACAGAAGACTGTGTTATAGCATACAAAAAAAATTACTAGATACAGATACTGACACCCCTGTGCTGTGCTTACCAAGATCTAGTCAAGAGCAAAATACAAAACAAAACCCCCATGATTTTATAAGGAACTTTTATAAAAAATAATCTGCCCACCAAATTTTAGCTCACTACTATATTAAATAAAAATGAATACCTTTTTTTTCTCACATTATTTGATATATCAAAGTATGTATTTCTCTACTTAAATTCTATCCTGTAGGCTGTGCAAAGCCGCTTGGCTGTGCATTTATTATCGAAGTGGACATTTTTATCAAAGTGTGATAAAATTGACACATAGCAGCGTTCCATCAGCGTTCATTTATCTTCAGCTGATATCGATTGTGAATTGACAACTCTTTTCTCTTCTTGTCATCTACAAGTAACTACAACCACCAACATAATCTGCTGCATTATACTTCTTAAGGTCAGGCTGAAATTGCTAGGTAACTACAACCACCAACATAATCTGCTGCATTATACTTCTTAAGGTCAGGCTGAAATTGCTAGGTAACTACAACCACCAACATATTTTGCTGCACTATACTTCTATAGGTCAGGCTGAGATTGCTAGGTAATGCAAATTGAAACATTATTGCATAGTATCTCATTCTGATGTACTTTCTTTCGTTTTGATTTGTATAGACCCAGTTGTTATCTATGTGGTTTGGTTTGCCTGTTTGTTTTTGTAAGGGAATTTACTGCTTGGCATTTTAGGGTGTGGGGTGTGGTTGGAGATTCCAATTAATAGTTTCACATGCAGTATTTCTCTACTTAAGTTCTATCTTGTAGGCATGTGCAAAGCTGGTTGGCTGTGCATTTATAATCGAAGTGGGCATTTTTATCAAAGTGTGATAAAATTGACACATAACAGCAGTGTTCCATCAGCGTTCAATCAAGGCGAAACAGAAGGAAAGCAGAAGGACACCAATCTAACAATACAGAGAAAACTGAAGAACCAGTAACAAATGTGAGTCACTTACTCTTCATATCACTCACCTCCTGATTGTTGCATCTGATTAAATAGCACGGAACAACCTTACTTGGACATTTCAAAAACCCTCCATTTCACCAACAAATGCTTTTATCTGTATTTTTGTCATTTGTGTTTTGTGCACAGCTGCACCAATGCATTTTTACCTACAAACACGTAACAATCCAGTTAGAATTACCATTGTTTTTTAACCCTCTCACAATCCTCTCATTTCTTACAGTCCAAATACATTTCTGCACCCACCTTATCTACGCTTTTTATTCACTTCATGCTAAATCTACACCCATTGAGCTTACACGGCTTTTCTCATCTGGATATCTGCAATTCTTCTGCTCCGATTCCCTTACAGTTTCCATCCTAGTTCCAGTTTCCCTCAACCTATTTACCTACTTAACACTATGTCAAGGTTATCTTATACTCCCAACATCACTCAGTGTTTACCTAATCATGTATCTTGCCCCCTGTTCACACCTTTTTCCTTCCCCCCTAGTCTCCTACACCTCCTCCTCTCTCCCCTCCTCTGTCACCCCTCCATCCCTTTGATTCCTTTCACCTCCTTTTCTGTTACTCCACTTCCAATCACCTCTGCCATATGGTCCTGCTGCCCCACAACTCAACCCTGCTCCCTCTCTCCCTTCCCTGTCACCTCCCCCCACCCCCATCCACATCACACTGACCTCCCTCCCTGCCCACCTCCTGCAGTTTCCCCTACTAGCTCAGGCACCTGCACCATCACTTCTCTATCATCATCCCTGCCCTCAAAGTTAATCTCACCTCATCGCTACAGCAACCCTGATAATCTCATTCACATCTCTCCCACAAACTTATACCCACTATCCTGTGCCCTCTGGAATAAGGGATCTGTTTGTAACAAACTGGTCCCCACTCATAACCTTTTAATTTTCAACTCCCTGCACCTATTATCCATTACTGAAACCTGGATAATGCCCTCTGACACTACTTCTCCTGCTGCTCTCTCTGCTGGGGGCCTCACATTCACACACACACACACACACACACACACACACACACACACACACACACACACACACACACACACCCCAACCTGGGAGTTGCCATGGGGGTGGTATAGGGTCCTTTTACCTTCTAGTTACTCCTACCAACTTATACCACCATAACCATCTCTTACATTCTCTACATTTAAGGTTCATGCTATACGCCTCTTCCAACTAGTCCATCTTAGAGTAGCTGTCATTTACACCCCCCCCCCCGCCGCCCCCCTGGCATAGCCTCCAAATTCCTTGACAACTTTGCTTACTGGCTACCTCACTTCCTCTCTTCTGACATTCCCTCCATTATCCTAGATGATTTAAACATCCCTATCAATATCCCCACACAATCCCCTGCCTCTAAACTTGAGATGAGCGGGTTCGGTTTCTCTGAATCCGAACCCGCCCGAACTTCATGTTTTTTTTCACGGGTCCGAGCGACTCGGATCTTCCCGCCTTGCTCGGTTAACCCGAGCGCGCCCGAACGTCATCATGACGCTGTCGGATTCTCGCGAGGCTCGGATTCTATCGCGAGACTCGGATTCTATATAAGGAGCCGCGCGTCGCCGCCATTTTCACACGTGCATTGAGATTGATAGGGAGAGGACGTGGCTGGCGTCCTCTCCATTTAGATTATAAGAGAGAGAGATTTACTGGAGCTTAGGACTAGGAGGAGTACTGTAGAAGTGTAGAGAGTGCAGAGAGTTTACTAGTGAGTGACCACCAGACAGTGCAGTTTATTTAATATATCCGTTCTCTGCCTGAAAAAAGCGATACACACAGTGACTCAGTCACATACCATATATGTGTGCACTGCTCAGGCTCAGCCCAGTGTGCTGCATCATCTATATATATTATATATCTGTCTGACTGCTCAGCTCACACAGCTTATAATTGTGGGGGAGACTGGGGAGCACTGCAGTGCCAGTTATAGGTTATAGCAGGAGCCAGGAGTACATAATATTATATAGTGAGTGACCACCAGACAGTGCAGTTTATTTAATATATCCGTTCTCTGCCTGAAAAAAGCGATACACACAGTGACTCAGTCACATACCATATCTGTGTGCACTGCTCAGGCTCAGCCCAGTGTGCTGCATCATCTATATATATTATATATCTGTCTGACTGCTCAGCTCACACAGCTTATAATTGTGGGGGAGACTGGGGAGCACTGCAGTGCCAGTTATAGGTTATAGCAGGAGCCAGGAGTACATAATATTATATTAAAATTAAACAGTGCACACTTTTGCTGCAGGAGTGCCACTGCCAGTGTGACTGACCAGTGACCTGACCACACTGACCACCAGTATAGTTAGTAGTATACTTATATTGTGATTGCCTGAAAAAGTTAAACACTCGTCGTGTGACTTCACTTGTGTGTTGTTGTTTTTTTTATTCTATAAAAATAAAACTCATTCTGCTGACAGACAGTGTCCAGCAGGTCCGTCATTATATAATATATAATATATACCTGTCCGGCTGCAGTAGTGATATATATATATATTTTATATCATTTATCATCCAGTCGCAGCAGACACAGTACGGTAGTTCACGGCTGTGGCTACCTCTGTGTCTGCACTCGGCAGGCAGTCCGTCCATAATTGTATACCACCTAACCGTGGTTTTTTTTTCTTCTTTATACATACATACTACTACGACATCTCTTTATCAACCAGTCTATATTAGCAGCAGACACAGTACAGTACGGTAGTTCACGGCTGTGGCTACCTCTGTGTCTGCACTCGGCAGGCAGTCCGTCCATAATTGTATACCACCTAACCGTGGTTTTTTTTTCTTTCTTCTTTATACATACATAGTTACATAGACATCTCTTTATCAACCAGTCTATATTAGCAGCAGACACAGTACAGTACGGTAGTTCACGGCTGTGGCTACCTCTGTGTCTGCACTCGGCAGGCAGTCCGTCCATAATTGTATACCACCTAACCGTGGGTTTTTTTTCTTTCTTCTTTATACATACATAGTTACATAGACATCTCTTTATCAACCAGTCTATATTAGCAGCAGACACAGTACAGTACGGTAGTTCACGGCTGTGGCTACCTCTGTGTCTGCACTCGGCAGGCAGTCCGTCCATAATTGTATACCACCTAACCGTGGTTTTTTTTTCTTTCTTCTTTATACATACATAGTTACATAGACATCTCTTTATCAACCAGTCTATATTAGCAGCAGACACAGTACAGTACGGTAGTTCACGGCTGTGGCTACCTCTGTGTCTGCACTCGGCAGGCAGTCCGTCCATAATTGTATACCACCTAACCGTGGTTTTTTTTTCTTTCTTCTTTATACATACAGTTACATAGACATCTCTTTATCAACCAGTCTATATTAGCAGCAGACACAGTACAGTACGGTAGTTCACGGCTGTGGCTACCTCTGTGTCTGCACTCGGCAGGCAGTCCGTCCATAATTGTATACCACCTAACCGTGGTTTTTTTTTCTTTCTTCTTTATACATACATAGTTACATAGACATCTCTTTATCAACCAGTCTATATTAGCAGCAGACACAGTACAGTACGGTAGTTCACGGCTGTGGCTACCTCTGTGTCTGCACTCGGCAGGCAGTCCGTCCATAATTGTATACCACCTAACCGTGGTTTTTTTTTCTTTCTTCTTTATACATACATACTACTACGACATCTCTTTATCAACCAGTCTATATTATTAGCAGCAGACACAGTACAGTACGGTAGTTCACGGCTGTGGCTACCTCTGTGTCTGCACTCGGCAGGCAGTCCGTCCATAATTGTATACCACCTAACCGTGGTTTTTTTTTCTTTCTTCTTTATACATACATAGTTACATAGACATCTCTTTATCAACCAGTCTATATTAGCAGCAGACACAGTACAGTACAGTAGTTCACGGCTGTGGCTACCTCTGTGTCTGCACTCGGCAGGCAGTCCATAATTGTATACTAGTATCCATCTCCATTGTTTACCTGAGGTGCCTTTTAGTTGTGCCTATTAAAATATGGAGAACAAAAATGTTGAGGTTCCAAAATTAGGGAAAGATCAAGATCCACTTCCACCTCGTGCTGAAGCTGCTGCCACTAGTCATGGCCGAGACGATGAAATGCCAGCAACGTCGTCTGCCAAGGCCGATGCCCAATGTCATAGTACAGAGCATGTCAAATCCAAAACACCAAATATCAGTAAAAAAAGGACTCCAAAACCTAAAATAAAATTGTCGGAGGAGAAGCGTAAACTTGCCAATATGCCATTTACCACACGGAGTGGCAAGGAACGGCTGAGGCCCTGGCCTATGTTCATGGCTAGTGGTTCAGCTTCACATGAGGATGGAAGCACTCAGCCTCTCGCTAGAAAAATGAAAAGACTCAAGCTGGCAAAAGCAGCACAGCAAAGAACTGTGCATTCTTCGAAATCCCAAATCCACAAGGAGAGTCCAATTGTGTCGGTTGCGATGCCTGACCTTCCCAACACTGGACGTGAAGAGCATGCGCCTTCCACCATTTGCACGCCCCCTGCAAGTGCTGGAAGGAGCACCCGCAGTCCAGTTCCTGATAGTCAGATTGAAGATGTCAGTGTTGAAGTACACCAGGATGAGGAGGATATGGGTGTTGCTGGCGCTGGGGAGGAAATTGACCAGGAGGATTCTGATGGTGAGGTGGTTTGTTTAAGTCAGGCACCCGGGGAGACACCTGTTGTCCGTGGGAGGAATATGGCCGTTGACATGCCAGGTGAAAATACCAAAAAAATCAGCTCTTCGGTGTGGAGGTATTTCACCAGAAATGCGGACAACAGGTGTCAAGCCGTGTGTTCCCTTTGTCAAGCTGTAGTAAGTAGGGGTAAGGACGTTAACCACCTCGGAACATCCTCCCTTATACGTCACCTGCAGCGCATTCATAATAAGTCAGTGACAAGTTCAAAAACTTTGGGTGACAGCGGAAGCAGTCCACTGACCAGTAAATCCCTTCCTCTTGTAACCAAGCTCACGCAAACCACCCCACCAACTCCCTCAGTGTCAATTTCCTCCTTCCCCAGGAATGCCAATAGTCCTGCAGGCCATGTCACTGGCAATTCTGACGATTCCTCTCCTGCCTGGGATTCCTCCGATGCATCCTTGCGTGTAACGCCTACTGCTGCTGGCGCTGCTGTTGTTGCTGCTGGGAGTCGATGGTCATCCCAGAGGGGAAGTCGTTAGACCACTTTTACTACTTCCACCAAGCAATTGACTGTCCAACAGTCCTTTGCGAGGAAGATGAAATATCACAGCAGTCATCCTACTGCAAAGCGGATAACTGAGGCCTTGGCATCCTGGGTGGTGAGAAACGTGGTTCCGGTATCCATCATTACTGCAGAGCCAACTAGAGACTTGTTGGAGGTACTGTGTTCCCGGTACCAAATACCATCTAGGTTCCATTTCTCTAGGCAGGCGATACCGAAAATGTACACAGACCTCAGAAAAAGAGTCACCAGTGTCCTAAAAAATGCAGCTGTACCCAATGTCCACTTAACCACGGACATGTGGACAAGTGGAGCAGGGCAGGGTCAGGACTATATGACTGTGACAGCCCACTGGGTAGATGTATGGACTCCCGCCGCAAGAACAGCAGCGGCGGCACCAGTAGCAGCATCTCGCAAACGCCAACTCTTTCCTAGGCAGGCTACGCTTTGTATCACCGCTTTCCAGAATACGCACACAGCTGAAAACCTCTTACGGCAACTGAGGAAGATCATCGCGGAATGGCTTACCCCAATTGGACTCTCCTGTGGATTTGTGGCATCGGACAACGCCAGCAATATTGTGTGTGCATTAAATATGGGCAAATTCCAGCACGTCCCATGTTTTGCACATACCTTGAATTTGGTGGTGCAGAATTTTTTAAAAAACGACAGAGGCGTGCAAGAGATGCTGTCGGTGGCCAGAAGAATTGCGGGACACTTTCGGCGTACAGGCACCACGTACAGAAGACTGGAGCACCACCAAAAACTACTGAACCTGCCCTGCCATCATCTGAAGCAAGAAGTGGTAACGAGGTGGAATTCAACCCTCTATATGCTTCAGAGGTTGGAGGAGCAGCAAAAGGCCATTCAAGCCTATACAATTGAGCACGATATAGTAGGTGGAATGCACCTGTCTCAAGCGCAGTGGAGAATGATTTCAACGTTGTGCAAGGTTCTGATGCCCTTTGAACTTGCCACACGTGAAGTCAGTTCAGACACTGCCAACCTGAGTCAGGTCATTCCCCTCATCAGGCTTTTGCAGAAGAAGCTGGAGACATTGAAGGAGGAGCTAACACGGAGCGATTCCGCTAGGCATGTGGGACTTGTGGATGGAGCCCTTAATTCGCTTAACAAGGATTCACGGGTGGTCAATCTGTTGAAATCAGAGCACTACATTTTGGCCACCGTGCTCGATCCTAGATTTAAAGCCTACCTTGGATCTCTCTTTCCGGCAGACACAAGTCTGCTGGGGTTGAAAGACCTGCTGGTGACAAAATTGTCAAGTCAAGCGGAACGCGACCTGTCAACATCTCCTCCTTCACATTTTCCCGCAACTGGGGGTGCGAGGAAAAGGCTCAGAATTCCGAGCCCACCCGCTGGCGGTGATGCAGGGCAGTCTGGAGCGACTGCTGATGCTGACATCTGGTCCGGACTGAAGGACCTGACAACGATTACGGACATGTCGTCTACTGTCACTGCATATGATTCTCTCAACATTGATAGAATGGTGGAGGATTATATGAGTGACCGCATCCAAGTAGGCACGTCACACAGTCCGTACTTATACTGGCAGGAAAAAGAGGCAATTTGGAGGCCCTTGCACAAACTGGCTTTATTCTACCTAAGTTGCCCTCCCACAAGTGTGTACTCCGAAAGAGTGTTTAGTGCCGCCGCTCACCTTGTCAGCAATCGGCGTACGAGGTTACATCCAGAAAATGTGGAGAAGATGATGTTCATTAAAATGAATTATAATCAATTCCTCCGCGGAGACATTGACCAGCAGCAATTGCCTCCACAAAGTACACAGGGAGCTGAGATGGTGGATTCCAGTGGGGACGAATTGATAATCTGTGAGGAGGGGGATGTACACGGTGATATATCGGAGGGTGATGATGAGGTGGACATCTTGCCTCTGTAGAGCCAGTTTGTGCAAGGAGAGATTAATTGCTTCTTTTTTGGGGGGGGTCCAAACCAACCCGTCATATCAGTCACAGTCGTGTGGCAGACCCTGTCACTGAAATGATGGGTTGGTTAAAGTGTGCATGTCCTGTTTTGTTTATACAACATAAGGGTGGGTGGGAGGGCCCAAGGACAATTCCATCTTGCACCTCTTTTTTCTTTTCTTTTTCTTTGCATCATGTGCTGATTGGGGAGGGTTTTTTGGAAGGGACATCCTGCGTGACACTGCAGTGCCACTCCTAAATGGGCCCGGTGTTTGTGTCGGCCACTAGGGTCGCTAATCTTACTCACACAGTCAGCTACCTCATTGCGCCTCTTTTTTTCTTTGCGTCATGTGCTGTTTGGGGAGGGTTTTTTGGAAGGGACGTCCTGCGTGACACTGCAGTGCCACTCCTAGATGGGCCCGGTGTTTGTGTCGGCCACTAGGGTCGCTAATCTTACTCACACAGCTACCTCATTGCGCCTCTTTTTTTCTTTGCGTCATGTGCTGTTTGGGGAGGGTTTTTTGGAAGGGACATCCTGCGTGACACTGCAGTGCCACTCCTAGATGGGCCCGGTGTTTGTGTCGGCCACTAGGGTCGCTAATCTTACTCACACAGCTACCTCATTGCGCCTCTTTTTTTCTTTGCGTCATGTGCTGTTTGGGGAGGGTTTTTTGGAAGGGACATCCTGCGTGACACTGCAGTGCCACTCCTAGATGGGCCCGGTGTTTGTGTCGGCCACTAGGGTCGCTAATCTTACTCACACAGCTACCTCATTGCGCCTCTTTTTTTCTTTGCGTCATGTGCTGTTTGGGGAGGGTTTTTTGGAAGGGACATCCTGCGTGACACTGCAGTGCCACTCCTAGATGGGCCCGGTGTTTGTGTCGGCCACTAGGGTCGCTTATCTTACTCACACAGCGACCTCGGTGCAAATTTTAGGACTAAAAATAATATTGTGAGGTGTGAGGTATTCAGAATAGACTGAAAATGAGTGTAAATTATGGTTTTTGAGGTTAATAATACTTTGGGATCAAAATGACCCCCAAATTCTATGATTTAAGCTGTTTTTTAGTGTTTTTTGAAAAAAACACCCGAATCCAAAACACACCCGAATCCGACAAAAAAAATTCGGTGAGGTTTTGCCAAAACGCGTTCGAACCCAAAACACGGCCGCGGAACCGAACCCAAAACCAAAACACAAAACCCGAAAAATTTCAGGCGCTCATCTCTACTCTAAACTCCTTTAACCTCAAATCTTCACTTAGTCTCTCCCAGTTGACCTCCTTACCCTCCCTGTGAATGGGAGCTAACTGGATCTGGTCTTCACTCACCGCTGTGATATTTCTGATTTTTCCAACTCCCCATTTCCCCTCTCTGACCACCACCTACTCTCCTTTAACTTATCACTCTCTGCTTCCCCATCTCTACCTCCTAAGGCTACCATCACTAAGCATAACATTGAGGCTATTGACACCACATTCCTTTCCTCCCTGTTTGACTCATTTCTCATTCCTATTCTCTCTCTCTTAAGCCCTGAAAAAGCCACTTCCATATACAATGCAACCTTTACTTCTGCTCTTGACTCTGTTGCTCCACCATCCACTATTCACCCTCGCAAATTAACACCTCAACCCTGGCATACGAAATGCACCAGATATCTGCAAAAATGCTCACGCACTGCTGAGCAACACTGGAGGAAATCACACTCTAAGGCAGACTTCCTCCATTTCAAACTTATGCTCTCCTCCTTCTGTGCTACCTTTTCTCTTGCTAAACGGTCAATCTTCAAGAACCTCACCTCCTCTCAGTCTACCAACCCCCGGCACCTATTTTCCACTCTCAACTCACTCCTCTGCCCACCTCCACCTCGTCTTCCATCCTCACTCTCTGCTGTTGTCTTTGCCACTTACTTCACATCCAAAATTGACTCCATATGTCAGGACATCACATCACACCAGACTATCAGCAACCAGCCTCCTCCCATCCCTTAAAACTTCTCCCCATCCCTCTCACCAACTCTGACATCTTTTTCCCATGTATCTGGTGAGGAAGTCATGGCCCTCATTCATTCCTGTCCCCTCACAACCTCCCAACTTAACCCTATCCCCTCCCGCCTCCTCCGCTACCTCTCTCCTTCGAGAGGTATTCATGTGACCGGTGGTCAGGAGACCAATTGTCACATGACCTCCACCAGCATCCTGCAGTTCACCACCGAGCCCAATGCGTGACGAGTTTAGCGAACCCGCAAGGGGCTTGCTGCACTCACCCCTCCCCGCAGGGATCCCGGCGTCGGTATGCTGACCGGCGGTCTCCTGAGCGCCGGTTAGCCATTCCATACACTTCTCCTTCTGCCTGTTCCAATCTTTCCCACTTTCTCAATCTCTCCCTCTTATCAGGCATTGTCCCCACTGCCTTCAAGCAGGTACTCATCTCTCCTATTCTTAAAAACCTACTCTTGATCCACTCTCTCCAACTACCGACCCATCTCTCTTCTCCCTTTTGCCTCCAAACTCCTTGTGTGTATTGTCTACAACTGCCTTACTTCCTTTCTTTCCTCACACTCACTGCTTGACCCATTCCAGTCTGGCTTCCGTCCTCTCCACTCCACTGAAACTGCCCTTACAAAAGGCTGCAATGACCTCCATGCTGCTAAATCTAAGGGCCACTACTCTCTACTTATTCTTCTTGATCTCTCTGCTGCTTTTGACAGTGTGGACCACCCTCTCCTACTGCAAATCCTTCACTCCATTGGTCTGCGTGATACTTCCCTCTCTTGACTGTCTTCCTACCTCTCTGACCATTCATTCTCTGTCTCCTCTCATGACTCTACCTCCCCCCTCACTTCCACTAACTGTAGTTGTACCCCAAGGTTCTGTCCTTGGTCCTCTACTTTTCTCTCTCTATACGTCCTCACTAGGTAAACTCATTAGTTCTTTTGGTTTCCAATATCATCTCTATGCTGATGACACTCAAATCTGTCTTTCCACTCCAGACCTCTCACCTGCTCTGCTCACTTGAATTTCCAACTGTCTCTCTGCTATCTCTGGATGTCCCAGTGCTTTCTTAAACTTAATATGTCTGAGACCGAGCTGATCATCTTCCCACCCTCCCGCATAACCTCACCTCCTACAATCTCATTATCTATTGATGGCACTACTATCTCCTCTAGCCCCCAAGTGCGCTGTCTTGGAGTAATCCTTGACTCTTCCCTCTCCTTCAAACCACACATTCAGCACCTCTCACAAACCTGCCATTTTCATCTAAAAAATATTTCCAGGATCAGACCCTTTCTGACCCAGGATGCTACTAAGATTCTTATCCACTCACTGGTTCTCTCCAGACTGGACTACTGTAATGTGCTCCTGACTGGCATTCCTGACAAATACCTCTCTCCACTCCAATCTATCCTCAATGTTGCTGCCCGGCTCATCTTCCTCACCAAACGCACTACGTCCACCTCTCCTCTCTTACTAGACCTTTACTGGCTCCCCTTCCCTTTCAGAATTCATTTCAAGCTTCTCACACTCGCTTACAAAGCCCTCTCCCACTCCTCTCCCATGTACATCTCTGAACTTATCTCCCTTTACACTCCCACCCGTCCTCTTTGCTCTTCTAATGCACGCCAACTCTCCTGCCTTTTGATTACTTCCTTCCACTCCTACCTCCAAGATTTTTCACACGCTGCTCAATTTCTCTGGAGTTCCCTACCTATTTCCTTCAGACTCTCCACCTCTCTACAAAACTTCAAACAGGCTCTCAAAACCCACTTCTTCACCAAACCCAGCCAAATCTCATCCTAACTCTCTGTTCCACGCTCTCTATGTACCCCATCTGTATCACCCCTGTCTGTCTACCCCTACTCTTTAGAATGTAAGCTCTCACGAGCAGGGCCCTCTTCCCTCATGTGCTTATCCTTTTTCTTATTTTAATAATTTTCAACTGCACCAAATCCAGCAGTCTTCTGCCACCTGATACTTATTCCAGTGTCATCTGCTGATGTAACTATGTTTATTTACCCTGTACTTGTCCTATATTGTCATCAACTGTTAGTTGCATTTTCCTATTTTTGATTATTCATTTACATACTCTGTAATTGGGTGCAGTGGAACTCTTGTGATGACATATAAAAAAAGGATAATAATAATAAATAATAATAGTGCAAAGGACAATTCACAACGTTTTTTTCCTTCTTAAAGTATTGTTTGGGTTGTGCATTGTGTTTGTTTACAGTAATTTTCCAATATGACTTTTTGTTTCTTTCAGATAGAGCAAAAATATGTTAAAATGTCTAAAGCCTCGTTGTGATTGACTTAAAAGGTAATTTTTTATGCTATTAATGTCCTTATTTACTAATCTTTTGACAATGAAAATATAGTGATTTTTTATTTTGTTTATTTTGAGATGAACTTGGTATGTGTCTTTTATATTAATCATTTTACTTTTTTCTCCTGAGTGCAATAGAGAGAGAAAGATTTATATGGATGCCATAAACAAGACCCAGGTGAAGGTCTTTGTGTTTTCTGGACTAACTGACAATAGTAAACTTGCCCCATTCCTCTTCATACTCTTCTTACACATTTATATGGTGACCATACTGGCAAATATTGGCATGGTGGCAATTGTCTATAGCAGCACAACCCTCCACACTCCGATGTACTTCTTCCTGAGCTACCTCTCTCTGGTAGATGTTTCCTACTCCTCAGTTTTTACTCCTAAGATGATGCAAGACCTCATTTCTGTAAGTAAAACCATCTTATTCAGTGGCTGTGCCCTACAGTTTTATTTCTGTGCTGCCCTAGCTAATATTGAGGCTCTACTTCTCTCCAACATGGCGTATGACCGATATGTTGCTATCTGCCATCCGCTCCACTATGTGTCAATAATGACTAAGAAGAAATGTCTATCTCTTGTTTCCCTTGTCACCTCCATTGGCTTCCTGCAATCATCAGTGCAGACCAGTTGTGTGTTCAGTCTCAGGTTCTGCAGGTCAAACCTTATAGACCATTTCTATTGTCACTCACCTTCATTGCTCAAACTGTCCTGCTCGGACACGTTCTCCTGTGACATGATAACTGTTTACTTTGTTGCTGCTTTTGGCACAGGTTGTTTGATGATTATCCTGGTCTCATACATTCTTATTATTACTTCTATTTTACGTATTAAATCTTCTGAGGGCCGGAAGAAAGCATTCAGCACCTGCTCCTCACATCTCATGTGCATCTGCATCTTCTTTGGTGCAGTTATGTCCACTTACCTACACTCTTTTTCCAGTGACTTAGAGAAATTAGACATGGTGGCTTCTGTCCTTTATTCTGTGGTGACACCAATGCTGAACCCACTGATATACAGCCTGAGGAACCAAGAGGTGAAACGGAACATTATGCAAGCCATGCACAATCTTACATCTGTAGATATAACTTTGTCAAACACTAGGCATCATGCTTAGTCTCTCCTAGTCATATTTAGCAAATAAAAACAAATGCATAGCTCATACAGTATAACCTCACCCAATTTGAGGTACAGTTGTTTTTTTTGCTAGTTTCAAGACTAAATATTTTCTGTCTGTTCATAAGAGGTTTTATTTGCATAGAATTCCCAAGAGGGATGTAAGGACGTCACTATTATTGCACCTGTGTGACTTTGTTGGCAAAATACAGTAGGGCAGTAAACTTGCAGAATTTTCTTTCAGCAAACGAAAGCTTTATAATGTGTCCTCTAATGACTTGTTTATGATTTATTGTTATGAGCAGTATCACATTGGTATACAGTATTATAATCAATTGAGGGGAAAGATGTTGGTGCATTTCACTTTACTTTATTTATTCAAATGTTACATGTTCAGCGGAGAAGGTGCAGATATTAACCATTGTCACTGATAGGCCTAATGACTCTATATGAAGGTCCTGCAGCAGCTATTCCTATTCCTATGGAACTCACCTCCCCTCCCCACGGCGCTCATGTAATAAAGATATTGCGTGCGCCTTAGGCTTGTGCCACGAAAAGGACGTGGCCTCAAAAAGAAAGGGGCATGGTCACACAATATTATTAATGGCCACAGTGGTAGCACCCATAATACACATAATGCCCACAGCAGTAGCGCCCCTTATACAATGTCAACAGTAGTAGTGCTCCTTATGCAATGCCCACTGTACTGGTAGTGTCCACAGTAGTAGTGCCCTTATATGGAGCCCATAGTAGTGGTGCCCTTTATGCAATGCCCGCAATAGTAGTGCCCCTTCTGTCCCCAGGAGTGATGCCCCTTATGAAGTGTCCCCTAGACAATGCCCTCATTAGTAGTGCCCGCAGTAGTAAGATCCTTAATGGTAATGCCCCTGTGTAGTATTGCCCCCAGTAGTAATGTTGTCTGTAGTAATGCCCCCAGTCGTTTAGCCCCCTGTAGTTTAGCCCCAGTAGTTATGCCCCCAGTGGTAATGCCACTGCAGTTATGACTCCAGTAGTTTATTCCCCCTTTATTTTAGCCTCCCAGTGGTAATGCCCCCAGTAGTTTAGCTCTCATGTAGTTTTCCCCATCTAGCCTAGCCTCCCAGTGGTAATGCCCCCAGTAGTTTAGCCCCAGTAGTTTGCCCCTTGTAGTTTAGCCACCAGTAGTAATGCCCCCAGTAGTAATGCCCCTTGTAGTTTGCCCCCTTGTAGTTTAGCCCCTGTAGTTATGCCCCCAGTAGTTTAGCCCCTGTAGTTATTCCCCCTTGCAGTTTAGCCCAAGTAGTAATGCCCCCAGTAGTAATGCCCCCAGTAGTAATGCCTCCAAGTAGTAATGCTCCAAGTAGTTTAACCCCTGTAGTTATGCCCTCCAGTAGTTTAGCCCCCCAGTAGTAATGCCCCCAAGTAGTAATGCCCCCGTAGTTGTGCTGTCCTGTAGTTTGCCCCCTTGTAGTTTGCCCTCAGTAGCTTGCCCTCTTGTATATTGCCCCAGTAAAAATGCCCCCAGTAGTTTGCCCCCAGTAGATTCCCCCCAGTAAATTGCCCTCAGTAGATGCCCCTCAGTAGTAGTGCCCCCCAGTAAATTGCCCCAGTAGATGCGCCACTACAGAAAGGACAAAAAATCAAACAAAAATCACAATACTTACCAAGCCCAGCTCCCATGTCCGGCAGCTGCTGTCCTCTGTGCGTCTGCTCCTCGGCACTATGGGAGAGAAATCATGACGCACAGTGACAGCGCCGGAAGCCGGAGCTCAGTACTGAGCTTCTGCCTCCGGCTGCCACTGTGGAGAGAGAGCAAGATGCCCGCTGGTAACACAATCTGAGCGGGCACCCGGCATCTCCCTGCAGCGCCGGCTACACATCGGGTTAGGTGAGCCAGAGGAGGTGGAACTGCGTTCCGCCTCCAAGTGGAACTGACGGAATGCAGTTCCACCCTGTTCTGGCTCACTTTAACCCCTGCTCAATATAACGTGTAATCTACACCCAACTAGCGATACATTGTTGATAAAGGGTAAATCAATACAAAAACCAATCTCTCTTAAAATGTCTCTCAGAATCTCACACTCACTATGAACCACAAATTACTGCTAAAGCTAAGATTTAGTTCAGCAGTTGAGACGCTTATGGAGTCTTGAGTTACTTTTTTGACTTATCCTGAAACCTGAATTAATGATAGTTACTATAAACAAAACAACATAAACAGAGCAATGCAACATGATGTGTGAGTTCTTAAGGAACACATAGATAGGAAGAGTCACATTGCCTACTGAATGGAAATGGGGATAGTAAACTTATATGCAGAAATATAAAAATCTTGAGCAATTTCTTAAAATGTAAGTGAAAACAGAAATCAGAAATAAAACACAGAAATATAAGCACAGCAGGCATCGAGTATGTTTCTTACTTGCCCGCAGTAGAAAAGGTTTGACAATTATCACTGAAAAACTTTTAATATTCCCAAAACAGGAACATAGGGGTTCAGGGTAGTTGAGAAAGATAGGTAGGGAAAAACATGTGTATTAGATATAATTGTGACAAAGGGGCATATTCATTACGAAAAAATTGTGCAATGAGAATGTTTAGTTTTACATTCTCATTGCATTCTCTAACAATTTTTTCATGATTCATGATAGCCCATCATAAAATTATCGCTCCTGAAAAACTGTAAGTTGCTGTTTTCCTGTTTGATTATTTGTTTATGTAATCTGTAATTGGGTGCTGCGGAACCCTTGTGGCGCCATATAAATAAAGGATAATAATAATAATAATAATAAGTGTTTTAAAATGTGTATCACTGATTACAAACATTGATTCCATTTCTGGGTGTTATGTTAAAGTGACAGTGTTCTTATCTAGGATGTAAAGTTATGAATTGTTTATATGAATCATATAAATGAACACTTCTTAGATTCAGTTTGGTTAATATAGGCCATAGAGTACTTACATTAGGCAAGAATCTTAAGGCAAAGACATCTAGGGTAACATTCTCCAAAATATTACCAGTGCCACGCGCTAGCCCAGGAAGGCAGAGGGAGATAAGGGAGGTAAATGTGTGGCTTAGAGACTGGTGTAGGAAGGAACACTGTGCGGAATGCTGGGCGGACTTCTCAGTCAGGCTCCATCTTTTTTGTCAAGCTGGATTGAACCTGAATGAGGAGGGGGCATGATGGTTAGAAGCTGGAGGAGCTTTTAAACTAGGAGCCTGGGGGGAGGGTTTAGCTAGAATCTACCGGTCAAACAGTGACAACAGTAAGGATGGGGGTAGTGAACAATTTGAGGGTGGAGAAGGGGGGGAGCGAAAGATCAGCCGGCAAGGGTAAGGGTATTTGCATGGGTATTGACACCGGAATTACTGACACAGGTATTGCCCAAGATATTCCCAATTTATCACCTAATGACGAATATGGCTCAACAATGCTGTATATAGAAAATGATGTCCATAGCATAAAGGAAGATACTAAAATCAGGGGGAGGGGGGTTTAGAAAGTCTTAATAGGTCAAATAGAGATAGTAGTGAGGAAGGCTGTATTAAGTATGATGGGGCGGAAAGGGAGGGAGGAGAATAACAGTCAGTAAGGGTAATTCTAGAAAGGCACTTGTAAATATAGATTAGATACCATTAAAACAAACGGGCAATGGAGAGGCTAAGCTAAAATGTATGCTTTCGAATGCAAGAAGCCTATCAGGTAAAATGGAGGAATTGGAATGGCTTGTATCAAAATCTCAATATGATATTATAGGTATTACGGAAACATGGTGGGACGACTCTCATGACTAGGTTGTGAATTTGGAGGAATATTCTCTTTTCAGGAGGGATAGGGCTACCAAAAGGGGAGGCGGGGTATGTCTCTTTGTTAAACAATCTCTAAAACCAAACTTAAAAGATGGTATTTAAGAGGAGACTGGAGATAAAATGAGTCACTATGGGTTGAGATCACTAGTGGGGGCAAAGAAGCAAAGAAACTAGTCATTGGCATGTGCTACAAGCAACCGGATATTAGCGTACATGACGAGGAACATCTCTTACAGCAAATTGAAAAAGCTGCAGGAATGGGGGACACCCTAGTTTTAGGGGAATTTAACTATTTGGATATAAATTGGAGTAACGTTTCATGTGTAAAAACTAGGAGTAGCAGGTTCTTAAATACATGAAAGGATCAATACTTGACTCAATTAGTCGAGGACCAAACTAGTGGTAAAACTACTTTGGACCTAGTTATTACCAATAATGTGGACATTATATCAAACACTAAAGTTGGGGAGACCTTGGGAAACAGCGACCACTATATGATCACATTCAACATCAGGTTCAATAAACATACCTATAAGGGATCAACCAAAACATTTATCTTTAGAAAAGCCAACTTCAATATGCTGAGACAGGCACTAAACGACATTGACTGGGAAGTTTTGGTTCATGGTAAAGACACAATGGAAATGTGGGATGCTTTAAAAGGGTTGTTTGATAGCAATATTCACAAATTCATTCCCATGAGCAGTAGATGCAGGAGTTCTAAACACAAACCAATGTGGCTTAATAAGGAGGTCAAAGAAGCAATGGATAAAAAGAGGTGTGCTTTCAAAACATGTAAATCTAATGAAGGGGAGGAGTCATTCCAGTATTATAAGGAATGCAATAAAAATGCAAAAAAGTAATAAGGGCTGCTACAATTGTAAACGAAAAGCAAATCGCTATAGAGAGTAAAACCAATCCTAAAAAGTTTTATAAGTACACAAACAGTAAAAGGTTAAAGAATGAGAATGTAGGCCCATTAAAAGATGAATTGGGAGTTTTGATAAATGATGATAAAATAAAAGCTGAAAAACTGATCATTTTTTCCCCCTCAGTATTCATCAGGGAGGATCAGACGGTGATAGTAGTGCATAACAATAGTGAAGGTAATGACTCTTGGCTTGATGCTTGTTTAAGTGAAGAAGTAGTCCTGGAGAGACTAAGCAACATAAAGATTAATAAATCACCAGGCCCAGATGGTTTTCATCCAAGAGTTATTATGGATCTTAGGTTGCCGCTAGCAAAACCCTTATACTTGATTTTCCATAGTTCAATTACATCCGGCATGGTACCAAAGGATTGGTGCATAGCTGAGGTATTGCCTTTATTTAAAAGGGTACTAATAATAACCCTGGTAACTATAGACCAGTTAGTTTAACCGCTTAGTGGGTAAAATATTGGAAAGTATTTTGAGGGATAGCATAGAGGATTATCTGCAGGTTAATAAAATTATTAGCAAAAGTCAGCATGGGTTTGTAAGGGACAGATCATGTCAAAATAACTTAATAAGCTTCTATGAGGAAGTGAGCTAGAATCTTGACCAGGGGAAAGAAGTGGATGTAGCGTTTTTAGATTTTACAAAAGCCTTCGATACAGTGTCTCACAGGAGACTGATCATCAAATTAAGTGAACTTGGCCTAGGATATACTATTTGAACATGGATAGGTAATTGGCTGGATAACAGAGTACAATGAGTAGTGGTCAATGGGATGTTCTCCAGCTGGGCACCAGTCGTCAGCGGAATACCACAAGGATCTGTACTTGGCCTGCTACTGTTCAATATATTTATCAATGATCTAGGAACAGGCCTAGAAAGCACAGTGTCAATCTTTGCTGATGATACTAAACTGTATAAGGTAATAAATTCAGAAAGCGATGTGGAGTCTCTACAGAATTACTTATTTAAACTTTAAACCTGGGCGTCTAAATGGGGAATGAGGTTCAATATAGAAAAATGCAAAGTTATGCATTTTTGGACAAAAAACAGACATGCATCCTACACTCTAAATGGGGAAAATATAGGGGTAACTGTGGTGGAGAAAGATCTGGGGGTGCTCATAGATAACAAGCTTAATAACAGTACACAATGTCAAAATGCAGCAAAAAAGGTAAGTAAAATGCTTGCGTGCATAAAATGGGGCATTGAGACAAGGGACGAGGATGTAATCCTGCCACAGTGCAAATCATTGGTACCACCGCACCTGGAATATGGGCCCTCATTCCGAGTTGTTCGCTCGCAAGTAAATTTTAGCAGATTTGCTCATGCTAAGCCGCCGCCTACTGGGAGTGAATCTTAGCATCTTAAAATTGCGAACGATGTATTCGCAATATTGCGATTACACACCTCGTAGCAATTTCTGAGTAGCTCCAGACTTACTCGGCATCTGCGATCATTTCACTGCTTGTCGTTCCTGGTTTGACGTCACAAACACACCCAGCGTTCGCCCAGACACTCCCCCGTTTCTCCGGCCACTCCTGCGTTTTTTCCGGAAACGGTAGCGTTTTTTCCCACACGCCCATAAAACGGCCTGTTTCCACCCAGTAACACCGATTTCCTGTCAATCACATTACGATCGCCAGAACGATGAAAAAGCCGTGAGTAAAAATCCTAACTGCATAGCAAATTTACTTGGCGCAGTCGCAGTGCGGACATTGCGCATGCGCATTAAGCGGAAATTCGCTGCGATGCGAAGATTTTTACCGAGCGAACAACTCGGAATGAGGGCCCTTGTGTTCAATTTTGAATACCATGGCCCTTATTCCGAGTTGTTCGCTCGCAAGCGGATTTTAGCAGATTTGCTCATGCTAAGCCGCCGCCAACTGGGAGTGAATCTTAGCATCTTAAAATTGCGAACGATGTATTCGCAATATTGCGATTACACACCTCGTAGCAGTTTCTGAGTAGCTCCAGACTTACTCGGCATCTGCGATCAGTTCAGTGCTTGGCGTTCCTGGTTTGACGTCACAAACACACCCAGCGTTCGCCCAGACACTCCCCCGTTTCTCCGGCCACTCCTGCGTTTTTTCCGGAAACGGTAGCGTTTTTTCCCACACGCCCATAAAACGGCCTATTTCCGCCCAGTAACACCCATTTCCTGTCAATCACATTACGATCGCCAGAACGATGAAAAAGCCGTGAGTAAAAATCCTAACTGTATAGCAAATTTACCTGGCGCAGTCGCAGTGCGGACATTGCGCATGCGCACTAAGCGGAAAATCGCTGCGATGCGAAGATTTTTACCGAGCGAACAACTCGGAATGAGGGCCCTTGTGTTCAATTTTGAATACCATGGCCCTTATTCCGAGTTGTTCGCTCGCAAGCGGATTTTAGCAGATTTGCTCATGCTAAGCCGCCGCCTACTGGGAGTGAATCTTAGCATCTTAAAATTGCGAACGATGTATTCGCAATATTGCGATTACACACCTCGTAGCAGTTTCTGAGTAGCTCCAGACTTACTCGGCATCTGCGATCAGTTCAGTGCTTGGCGTTCCTGGTTTGACGTCACAAACACACCCAGCGTTCGCCCAGACACTCCCCCGTTTCTCCGGCCACTCCTGCGTTTTTTCCGGAAACGGTAGCGTTTTTTTCCCACACGCCCATAAAACGGCCTGTTTCCGCCCAGTAACACCCATTTCCTGTCAATCACATTACGATCTCCAGAACGATGAAAAAGCCGTGAGTAAAAATCCTAACTGCATAGCAAATTTACTTGGCGCAGTCGCAGTGCGGACATTGCGCATGCGCATTAAGCGGAAAATCGCTGTGATGCGAAGATTTTTACCGAGCGAACAACTCGGAATGAGGGCCCATATTAAAAAAAAGATATTGGGGAACTAGAAAGAGTTCAAAGGCGAGCTACTAAATTGATTAAAGGGTTAGAGATACTTGAGTATGAGGAATGGCTTACTAGGTTAAATATGTATACACTGGAAAAGAGGCATCTAAGAGGAGACATTATTAATATCTTCAAATATGTAAATGGTCACTATAAGGAGTTAGCAGGGGATTTGTTTATTAATAGAACCCTGTATAGGACGCTTGGGCATTCGTTGAGGCTAGAGGTGAGAAAATTCCGTACACAACATAAGAAAGGGTTCTTCACGGTAACGGCAATAAAGATTTAGAACTCCCTGCAAGAGAAGGTAATAATGGCAGACTCTGTAAATGCATTTAAAAATGGATTGGACAAATTTCTAACTGGAAAAAGTATCCAGGGCTATAGCATTTAACATAGTGACATTATATATCTGGGAGTGGTAGAAACATAGTTGTCAGTTGATACTAAACCATTACTTCAGCAGGTGCATTATAATATGAACAGCTTAACACAGAATACAGGTTTAACCCGATGGGCATTTTGCCTCTTTTCCACAACACTAATTATGTAACTATTAATAAACCTTCACACAATGGGCCTAATTCAAGGTTGATTGCAAAATTACATTTTCCTCTTATGGGCAAAACCATGTGCACTGCAGGGGGGGGGGGGGGCAGATATAACATGTGCAGAGAGAGTTAGATTTGGGTGGGTTATTTTGTTTCTGTGCAGGGTAAATACTGGCTGCTTTATTTTTACACTGCAATTTAGATTTCAGTTTCAACACACCCCACCAAAATCTAACTCTCTCTGCACATGTTACATCTGCCCCACCCGCAGTGCAAATGGTTTTGCCCATTAGAGGAAAATATTACTTTGCAATCAACCTTGAATTAGACCCAATGTGTGTTGTCAGAACAGTTTGTTTTTTTGTCTTCAGGGACATTTTAAGTCATCTCTGTAATGGCCGTGGGGTTACAAATATCTGCTTCAAGAAGTCCAATGAGTACTGTTTGGTTACAAGCATAGGCCCTCATTCCGAGTTGTTCGCTCATTATTTTTTTCTCGCAATGGAGCGATTAGTCGCTAATGCGCATGCGCAATGTCCGCAGTGCGACTGCGCCAAGTAAATTTGCTATGCAGTTAGGTATTTTACTCACGGCATTACAAGGTTTTTTCTTCGTTCTGGTGATCGTAGTATGATTGACAGGAAGTGGGTGTTTCTGGGCGGAAACAGGCCGTTTTATGGGAGTGTGTGAAAAAACGCTACCGTTTCTGTGAAAAACGCGGGAGTGGCTGGAGAAACGGAGGAGTGTCTGGGCGAACGCTGGCTGTGTTTGTGACGTCAAACCAGGAACGACAAGCACTGAACTGATCGCAGATGCCGAGTAAGTCTGGAGCTACTCAGAAACTGCACAGAGAAGTCTTTTTGCAATATTGCGAATCTTTCGTTCGCAATTTTGATAAGCTAAGATTCACTCCCAGTAGGCGGAGGCTTAGCGTGTGCAAAGCTGCTAAAAGCAGCTTGCGAGCGAATAACTCGGAATGAGGGCCATAGTGAAGCTTTTCATGGCTCAGTATGGCAATTGACCTGCAGGCCCTTTTGGGTAAGACTGTTCAAGAGGATAGTAATAGAATAAGCACCTCATCTGCCTTTGATATTGTTAGGGAAATCCCATGTCCAGATCAGTGAGTTCTGACTATCACCTAGTCCCAAGTGTTTTTTTTTTCCTTTTCCTGTGTTGTGTGTTACTCAAGACCCTCCTTAGAAGATTCTTGAATTATTACTGTAGATGTGATATGTGTAGTAGCATGTGATGTTATTTCACCTCATATTGGGCCTAATTCAGTATGGATCGCAAATGCAAAATCTTTCTTTAATGGGCAAAACCATGTGCACTGCAGGTGGGGCAAATATAACATGTGCAGAGAGAGTTAGATGGTTTATTTTGTTTCTGTGCAGGGTAAATACTGGCTGCTTTATTTTTCAACTGCATTTTAGATTTCAGTTTCAACACACCCCACCCAAATCTAACTCTCTCTGCACATGTTACATCTGCCCCACCGGCAGTGCAGCAAGGTTTTGCTCATTTGAGAAAGATATTGATTTTGAGACCCATGCTGAATAAGGCCCATTGTGTCTAATTAACAAAGCTAGTAGAAGAAATCCCTGCAAAGGGCAATGTAAATGAGTATTGTTTGTGTCTTCCCTGCCTAGTACAACATTGGAAGAGTTGATGCCTGTTTTAGCTGCCATGAGTTGCTATAAATCTGTCTAAGAAAATATAAGCCCTGTAGGTAAAGACACGGGTGGTCATTTCGAGTTGTTCGCTCGTTGCCGTTTTTCGCAACGGAGCGATTAGGTAGAAAATGCGCATGCGCATGGTACGCAGCGCGCATGCGCTTAGTTATTTAACACAAAACTTAGTAGATCACACAAGCTTGAGCGACGTTTTTTCAACGCTCTAGTGATCGTAGTGTGATTGACAGGAAGTGGGTGTTTCTGGGCGGCAACATGGCGTTTTCAGGGAGTATGCTAAAAAACGCAGGCGTGCCAGGTAAAAACGCAGGAGTGGCTGGAGAAACGGGGGAGTGGCTGGCCGAACGCAGGGTGTGTTTGTGACGTCAAACCAGGAACTAAACAGACCGAGGTGATCGCAATCTAGGAGTAGGTCTGGAGCTACTCAGAAACTGCAAGGAATTATTTAGTAGCAATTCAGCTAACCTTTCATTCGCTATTCTGCTAAGCTAAGATACACTCCCAGAGGGCGGCGGCCTAGCGTTTGCAATGCTGCTAAAAGCAGCTAGCGAGCGATCAACTCGGAATGAGGGCCACAATGCATAGCTCAGTAGACATTGATAGTTACAGCTTGAAACACGGCAGCTTCCAGTCTGCCCAATTGGATACTGCTACTGTAGAGCTGAAAACTTTTGATAAAGGGTGTTGCCAGCCATTGACACCAATTATGTTCAAGATAGCTTTAGATAGTAAGCTAATAACTTTATTACTGTCACTTTACACCGACGGGGATAAGATGAGTTGGAAGAAAGCCTTCTGCCTCCTCCCTCTGAGGGAGAGATAGAATATCCCCCAACTGACTAGAATCATTACCTCCCATGTTCCAAATGGTACTGTGGTACCACCTTCACCCACCGTGTCACAGAATACGTTTATGAGTCAGAAATAGTAACTGAACACTGCGGTTTAATTTCACCCACAGTGTTGCACAATACATGTATGAGTATGAAATAAAATGTAATACTGTGGTACTAGCTACACCCACAGTGTCACACAAATACATGTATAATACTTTATGTACACAGCTATGAGCTATGGCTTGTGAATCTGGATTTGACACAGCACAGTAGCACAGTTTACCCCAGTAACACAATAGTACAGTATGTACCAATAACAGTATGCTCAAGTAGCACAGTAGTACAGTATTCCCAAGTAATAACAGTATGCCCCAGTAACAGGCACTAGTGCGTTCCTGCCTACATAGCCCCAACAGCAGAGTACAGCACAGCTAAGCGTGTACTACACATAGTCCCATCCGTGTCACCTTTTAAGGATACAAAGTCCTGCTAGAATCTGATGCTGGGAGGATGATGTTCTGCCTAATTTTTTTTTTTTTTTCGAATAAAGGTGCAGAGATCCGAGCCGGGACTCAGATCTTCTCGGAATTGTTACGTTCGGGTGGGTTTGGTTTCCAAGAAACTGAGCCCACTCCTCTCTAGTTAGGATACAAACATTGAATACCAGCGAGTAGGCTTCCTCACAGGCTGAATTCACACAGAGTGGCAAACATGAAAGGCCATAAGATTTTATCATCAAAAGCCTTCTCTGCATCTAATGAGAGAAGGATTGAAGATGTCTTATGCTTATTAATCATATGTACAAGATTTATTGTTCTTCAGGTGTTGTCTCTCGCTTGACAGCCTGGAATGAAGCCTACCTGGTCTGCATGAATAAGCTGTGAAAGCACTCCATTTATTTTCATAGCCAAAATCTTAGCAAAAAGTTTAATATCATTATTCAACAAAAAAATAGGGTGATAATTTGAACATACTTTGGGATCCTTCCGGGTTTATGTATCAGAATGATGCGATCCTCGGGCATATGCGGTGACAAGGGTTCTTCTCTAAGAAAACCATTAACAAGTCTGCATACAGCAAATTAGGTAGTAAAAGAGATTTATATTTCTTGTAATATGCTGGGGGCCTTGTCTGATTTCTGAAGCTTTAGAGCCTTCTACAAATCCTCAAGGGTTATCTCTGAGCCCATATCACCTACTTTGGATTGGCTAAATTTAGGGATATCACACATTGCAAGAAAGGAATAAATCCCAATGAATAACAACGGGAAAGAGGAAGCATTAGTGTCAGAATTATAGAGTGCACTATAGAAGTCCATTTCTTGAAAATGTTATCAGGATCATGAGTCAGGCCCCTATTTTTAGTTTTAAATGATAGAATGTATTTAGAAGATATCTGAGCTCTCAATTTCCTTGTTCTGAAAGAAGAAAAAATCCGCACAGATCATAATTCAAAAAATCAAAAGATAAAATTAGAACACACACTAGTCTCGAACAGGATTAACCCCCTAACTGACGTGTGTGAATGCATGTTATATGAGAATATCTATCTAAGTGATTTCGTTCTGCACAAGGGAAGTGTTCAGATCATATCGCTGCAGTGCCCTAGTTTTTCACACAAACCTTACATGGTGGGAATATGTCCTGTTGGGAATATACTTAGAATTTTAGAAAGTTGGGACCACACAAATAAAAATCGCTATGTATTGAGATAGGGTCACTCTAATAATCCCTCTACATTAGCAGTAGTCACAAGTGGTTCAGAACTGTATCCACTTAGGGTATCAATACGTGAATTGCTGATTATGATCACTGTATCCTGTGATCAATAGTGGAATCCTCAATTAAATTATCCCAACAGTAAGCCTAAATATCCCAAGGAGGGGAGCGCACAATTTATGTATAAAACCGTATAGGTCAATATTGACAATAAGCACAACGATATAGTTGTATAATTATTACAAGAGAGAATTATCTAGCTGACTGATCATATTCGAGACTAGTGTGTGTTCTAATTTTATCTTTTGATTTTTTCTTTTGCACTATTCACTATTTCACATATTCTCTTTGAATACTTTGCTAGCTATCCACTATTAGTATTTTAAACTAATTATAATAAAGGTTATGTTTTATAGGGAGTTGTCCCATACCTAGATTCAGATTTTCCATTACAGTAAGTTACAGATGAGTGCCCCAATGTGGAATACTTTTTCTTTTTTTGTTTTAATACTCTCAATTTCCTTGTAAGGATTTTGTCAGCCTTTTGCACAGTGTAACTGATAAGTTAGCTAAGGCACTGCTCAGTTTTGTGACACAGAAATTTAGTACAGTCTATTCGCCTCTGACTCTAATGAGCCGATCAAAATCAGTTGAGTCAAGAGTTGACTTATGTTTGTCCTCTAAATGGTGTAATTGATCAGTCAAATCTAAAATAGCCTGGGTGTGTGCTTTAGAGAGCCTTGAGGCAATTTGGATAAAATGGCAACATAGGACCTCCTTATGCGCTTCCCATAAAGTCATATTACTTACATCCGGGGTCTAGTTAATAGAAAAATAATTTTCTAAAATCTGAGCTACATGACTAGAAACATATTTATTTTGAAGCAAAGCTTCATTGAGACACCAGGAAGAAATAGGAGTTATACTTGTCATTAGCAAACACATCGGGCATGGTCTGACAAAGTTATGGGGTGAATCTTAACCTTTTAAATTTCAGAGGTCAAGCCTTGGCCAATAAATATCATATCAATTCTAGTATAGATTATATGTACTTGGGAAAAAAGGTATAGTCCTTTGCTAAGGAATCATGGACCCTCCAAGAGTCAAACAGTAAGTGATTCTTAAGCAAAGAAAGTAATGCCTTAGAGTTCTGGTCGCTAATATGGGCTAAAGAAAGAAGAAGGGGATGGGAACGGTGGTAAAGAATCATATTAAAATACCCTGCCATTAAAACATCTCATTTGCGATACTGGGATAGTTTAGAATCTATTGAGGCCAAAAAAAGAGACATGATTAACATTCGGGGCATATACATTGACCAAAGTAATTGGAACATTATTTAGCTTACCCACCACTATAAGAAATCTACCTCTCTTATCTTGTACAATCTTTTCTATTTCTAGTTGTAAATGAGAAGCCACCAGTATAGCAATCCCCCTTTCTTATGAGCATAATCACATGCATGTAATATGACAGGAAATTGTCTAGAACGTAATTCGGGTTGGGTGGAACCTCGAAAGTATGTCTCCTTGACAAGCACTACTGTACATCCCCTGCTTTAAAAAAAGGACAAGCCAGGTCCTCTTTTGTGGGATATTAAGACCTTTAAAATTATAAGTTATTATATGGGTTGACATACCGATAAATAAATTTGTATCTTGAAATGTGATATCAGACCTATCATGGTGGATCCCCTAGGAGGTATAGAGGGCAGAGAAATGGGAGGGAAAAGAGAAAAGAACCATAAGAATAATAGAAAAAGACAAAAAAGTAGACTCAGCACCCAAATGGGAAGAGTCTGTGGTATTGAGCACCCGTATAGGGAAGAAGTGGGGGAATGAGACCAACAAAGCTCAGGACAGGTCCTATTGACCTGATGCGGGTGAGCTATAGACTGCATATTTGGTATAAAACCCAATAAAGGTTTGCCTGGGGAACATAAAAGTATAACACATGAAGTAAAATTACACAACTTGAATATCAGAATCGAAAACCATCTGACTAAATAAACAAAGAAAGCTATAGGTCAGCACATATGTTAACAATACAATGTAGAATAAACTATAATGGACAATAAGACTATCGGCAGAGACCAGTTCAAGGAGGAGTACGCTGAGCCACTATAGAGGACAGTTGACCAAAGACGTAGAGGTTCTCTCTGTAGCAGTAGTGATCCAGGAGGCCATTGGGATGCAGACTCTGAGCGTGTAGTCGGAGGCAGTGCCGTAACTAGCCATTTTAGCGCTGTGTGCAAGAAACGACAGTGGCGCCCCCCCCCCCCATGTAAGACAGGGGCAGTGCGCGCCGCAGGGGCAGTGCGCGCCGCAGGCGCGCAAAATTTTTATAGGGGTGTGGCTTCACGGGGAAGGGGCGTGGCCACAAAATAACAGCAATTCATACTACGGTGCACAGTAGTCTACATTATTCAAATTACGCTGCACAGTAGCGCCACTACACCAGGTAGAGACCCTTTTATACATTACAGCAGACAGCGTCCCCCTTTTTACACATTGCGGCAGCCAGTCCCCCTCTTTACACATTGCGGTAGCCAGGCCCCCTCTTTACACATTGCGGCAGCCAGGCACCCTTTTTACACATTGCGGCAGCCAGACCCCTTTTTATACATTGTGGCAGCCAGTCCCCCTTTTTACACATTGCGGCAGCCAGGACCCCATTTTACACATTGCGGCAGCCAGGACCCCATTTTACACATTGCGGCAGCCAGGATCCCCCTTTTTACACAATACGGCAGCCAGTCCCCCTCTTTACACATTGCGGCAGCCAGGCCCCCTCTTTACACATTGCGGCAGCCAGGCACCCTTTTTACACATTGCGGCAGCCAGACCCCCTTTTTATACATTGTGGCAGCCAGTCCCCCTTTTTACACATTGCAGCAGCCAGTCCCCCTTTTTACACATTGCGGCAGCCAGTCCCCCTTTTTACACATTGCGGCAGCCAGGACCCCATTTTACACATTGCGGCAGCCAGGACCCCATTTTACACATTGCGGCAGCCAGGATCCCCCTTTTTACACATTACGGCAGCCAGTCCCCCTCTTTACACATTGCGGCAGCCAGGCCCCCTCTTTACACATTGCGGCAGCCAGGCACCCTTTTTACACATTGCGGCAGCCAGACCCCCTTTTTATACATTGTGGCAGCCAGTCCCCCTTTTTACACATTGCGGAAGCCAGTCCCCCTTTTTACACATTGCGGCAGCCAGTCCCCCTTTTTACACATTGCGGCAGCCAGTCCCCCTTTTTACACATTGCGGCAGCCAGGACCACATTTTACACATTGCGGCAGCCAGGCCCCCTTTTTACACATTGCGGCAGCCAGACCCCCTTTTTATACATTGCGGCAGCCAGGACCCCTTTTTACACATTGCGGCAGACGGTGTCCCCCTGAGAGAGAGAGAGAGAAAGGGAGAGAGAAAGAGAAAAAGAGAGAGAGAGAGACACATACTTACCTTCTCCCCGCTGACAGGCTCCTCGTGCAGCTCCCTCTCGGTGCAGGCTGTGTGAGGTGAGAAGGAGGAGGAGGGAGGGGGAGCAGGGAGCCGCAGCAGCGCTATTTGATTGGTAGTTAGCGCCGCTGCAGCATCCCCCTCTCCTTCTGTATTGGTTGCCTGGCGCTGCTGTGGATGCTGGGATGAAGGAACCGCATCCCAGCATCCATAGCAGCGCCGGGCAGCCAATACAGAAGGAGAGGGGGATGCTGCAGCGGCGCTTACTACCAATCAAATAGCGCTGCTGCGGCTCACTGCTCCCCCTCCCTCCTCCTCCTTGAACCCGGCGCTGGTCTCTCTCCTCCAGCGCGGCACACGGCGCACACAGAGGCGGCATGTAATGAGTCAATTTGACTCATTACATGCCGCTGGCCGTTGCGCCCCCAGGGCAACTGCGCTGTGTGCCAAGCCCCCTTGGCACACACGTAGTTATGGCCCTGGTCGGAGGTATCACTTCTTGAGGAGGAGAAAGATTTAGCTTTGATAGAAGATGGCGAGTATCTTCCTTCGTCTTAGCTGTCAGGTGTTTCCCCTCTGCTTGAACTATAGGAGCAACGGAAAACCCCACCTGTATCAGACGTTATTGTCCCACAAATTCTGAGCATAGTACCTTAAATCAGATCGCCTTTTATGAATAATAGGGGACAGATCTTGGAACACCAACAAATGGAAAGATTCAAACTGACAACTGTCCTTATCCCGAGAGACTGCCAGGACTTTTTCTTTTGTCTTGTAATAGTGGCATCGCAGCACCACCTCAATAGGAGGAGCAGTGGATGGTGGCACTGATGTATTTATAATGCACATGGGACCCAGGGGTCTAGAGGGCCCACACCACAAACTGCACCCATTTATTCTACACTTGCCTCTCCAGAGCTCCTCTTTGGCAGCAGCAGCATGGGAAAATCACTGGTAAAATGGTTTGACGTCATTTCCCAGAATTTTGCACATGTGCAGTAGGGAAATGACTGCAACATTTTCCTGGAGGCCTGCACCTCTTCTAGTAGACTCTAGCACAGTATAGTAGTGCTTACACATGCACTGCTAAAGTCTAGATAAGAGGGAGCCCTGCCGGAGTTTGCACATGGGCCCCCTCTTCTCTTTATGTGCCCCTGGATGGAGGCTTCTGTCTTAGAGTGTGGTGCGCCCTGTCCAAGAGCAATAGTTCTGGTGGAGAGTCTGGCAGGAGATGAAAAAATCGGGTCAACAAGTACTCCCATTGGGCCAGTTTAACAGATTCAGGAATATTTTTAATACCCAGGTTATTAAACTTAGCTCTATTTTCTGAATCATCCTGTTAGTTTTAAAGGAGGTGAATATCAGCCTGCATGACAGAGATAGAGCACTACACTTTTTGCTGGAATTATACCACTTCATCAATTTTATGTTCAGCATCATTAGTGTGCACTCCTAATTTAGGTACCTCCTCTCTTAGACCCAAAACAGTGTTTTGGATTTCAGAGTGAAAGGCCTTCTTGAGCAATTTCATCTCTGAGAGTATAGAGGCTATGCTCTCTTTCATGGAAGGATTAGAAGAATATGTCTCCTCATCTGTAGAAAAAGAAACAATATAAGTCCACCAAGCATGCCCTCACAGTTATTAGCCGGCATCTTCTCACAGTGATCCAAATTCATGGAAGCTGGCAACAGTAATGTGCTTTTCAGTGGACTGTTTGGGAACAGCCGAGTTAAGTAAAACAGGCTGGGTAGTGTTCACTTTAAGGTATACTCAAAAGCTAGCTGATATAAAAAATGTTGTTACCAGAGCAGGTATGGTTATATAGGGACAACACTGACCTTAATTGCCAGAGAGACTGATACAAAATGAAGCCCAATGATATGCAGCTTACCTCCTTATTCACCAGACCCCACAATCTGGATAAAAGATTAGTGCAGCAGGCAGGCCAGGTTATCCTAGGCAACAGGCATGATGCAAGAGCTGGAGAAGGAGAAATGCCTGATGATGTGGAGGGCTTGGGACAGCAGAGGTCTCACCCGTACAGGCAGTACCCCGATAAGAACAGACACCAGGAGTAGGCACTGCAAGGAGGGACCTGTACTTTGTAAGTGAGAGACAAGGTGGCAGAGACCACACACATTAGGTTGCAACTTACCGGAGCACACCAGTGGGTGTAACTGCGCATCCAAGCTAGCCACTCGATCCCTGTAAGATGCAGTGAAGATCCCGGGAAAGTAAGTAGTGACCCACAGTCTGCGCTGTCAAAATCGGGCAGTTATGGGTAAGCTGTAGCGGAGATCCCTTAAAGTGTATCTTCAGCCCGCAAGCCACGCCCTTCATTGGCCACTATTTAAAATCCTTTTTTGATTTTGTCTTCTAATAAATGTCAAAATATTATTATTATTATTATTATTATTATTATTATTATTATCATCATCATTTATTAATATGGTGCCACAGGGGTTCTGCTGCACATCACAAAGTGCATAAAAGAGCAAGAAAATAAAATAGTGGCTTAAAAATCTGTTGTCACACATCTTTGCTGCAGGACCCTGCCACAATTTAAATGCATTGTAAAAGAGTGCAGCTGCCCACAGCCACAGTATGCCCATTGTGTGCTTATAGTCACATGAATAAGCATGATTCCATTCACAGCCGCCACTTCCCATGGAAGCATGTAGCAGGAGTGCAAGCTCTCACTATGGATACAAAATACCCTGTGCTAGCTACTATTATTAGTTGGAAGTGGTAGCAATGCTAACCACTGCTCATACCAGCTCCCCTCCGCTCGGTGCCCATACTATGAGCAGGAGCATGCATATGCATGCTCCTGCAAAGGTATACAATTGCACACTCTGCCGAGATCTTCAGCCTGCGATTCAAACGCATTGCAGATAAATATCTAAAAGGGACACATCTGTGCATTACAAGACAATGCAGGACAAGTACATGGTATATAAATATTGCTGTATCAGTGGTCATAACACTGAAATAAGCATCAAGGTAGTAGATACCAAGGACTAGGTGCCAATAAAGGGAATATAGAGTAGACAATAGTTTATGAAAGCGAAGGAAAAGCACATGATGGAAGAGGGCCCTGCTCAGAAAGAGCTTACATTCTAAAGGGAATGGGCAGACAGACAAGGTGATAAAAATGGGGTAGACAGTGAGCATGGTACCATGATAGAATAAGAGGTGATTGGGTTTGATGAAAAAGTGGGTCTTGAGACCCCGTTGAAGTTTTTTAGAGAGGCTATGAGTCTGATGGGGAGAGGAAGAGAAATCCTGAGATAGGGAGAAGCACATGTTAAATTTTGGAAGCGGGAATGAGAGTAAGTAATCCCTTGGCAGAAGAGGCAGCATACATTTATGGAGTTAAGAAGGTGGACAGGAGTGTGAAGGGAGATAAAGTGAGAAATGTAAATGTGAAAGAAATGGGTGTGGACTTTGTAAGTGAGTGTGAGAAGATGAATTGGATTCTGTAGGAGAGGAGACAGAATCCTGACTGAAATGGGTCAAGCAGGAAGTTTGATTAAAGAAAGGTGGTGAGACTGTTGTAGACAATATTCTCAAAAAATTTGGATGCAAAGGGAGGAGAGAGATGGGTCAGTAGTTGGTGACAGTGTTAGGATCAAGGGTAGGTTTTTAAAAATGGTGGAGTCAAGGGCATGCTTGAAGGCAGATAAGAGGGAGAGGTTGAGGAGGTGGTCAAGATGAGAACAGGCAATAAGAGAGAGGCAGTGGATGAGGCAGAAGAGGATAGGGTCAATGGGGGAGGCGGAAGGGGGGAGGACCAGATGAGGGGCATGACTTCATCTCCAGATACAGGGGAAAAAGAAGTCAGAGTTGATAATATTGATAGGAAGTGGTGGTCTGGGAAAGGAGGGGGTGTTTTGTTGAGTGATAGGTGGGATGTGATGTCTGGATTTATGGAGTCAATTTTAGATGGTGTAAGTGGTCAAGTCAAGGGCAGAGAACAAGGAGGGAAGACGAGGAGGTGTGCAGAGGAATGAGTTGAAAGTGGAAAAGAGACATTGGGGGTTGGGGACTGGGAGCAAGTCAGGTTCTTTAAATACAAGAGAGGCAAAGGACAGCACTGTGTTTAGAGAGGGAAAGGACAGAACTGTGGTTAATGGAGGACGTTTGCCTTTAGTCCATGATTATCTCCACTGTTGCTCAGTGGTTCATGAATGCTTTTGAAGATATTTGATACATATGGAATGCCAGTGTTGAGGTGTTTATCTGCAAGGGTGAGTAGTGATTGCCAGAGTATGAGAGTCAAAAGCAGAATAAGGGAGGCATGTTATAGGGAAGTAGCTTGATCAGGGCAGGAGAGAGGGATAAGTTAAAAGAGAGCAGGTGCTGACCAGAGAGGGTATTGTGAATTTGAGTAATCAGAAATCTCACAATGACATCACTAGACCAAGTGAGTGCCCACTCACATGGGAGGGTGAGAAGGTCCATTGGGAGAGACCAAACAATGATGTGAGGCTAGGGGGTTTAGGGGCCAGAGAAATATGTGGGGACATTGATTGGGATATTGAAGTCACCTAGTATAATTAAGGGAAAAACTGAGAAGAAGAAGTAAGGGAGCGAGGAAACACATTTTTCAAGGGATTTTGGTGGGAGAGCTAGGGAGATGTTAAATGACAGCTAATGAAAGTTAAAAAAATGTGAAAGACATGTACAGTACAACATGAACCTCAAATTTAGAGAATGTAGGGAATGGCTCTGAGTATATAAATTGGCAGGAGTAACTGGAGGATAGAAGGACCCCAACTTAACCACTATGGTGACCCATGAACTGGTGTGTATGAAAGAATGTTAGGAACTCAGAGGAGAGAGGCAAACCCCAAAGGGTGAAATTCAAGCTTCAGCAATGACTAGATCAGAGGTTCCCTAGCATGGTCCTCAAGGTACCCCAACAGTCCAAGTTTTAGAGATATCCCTGTTTGTGCCTGGACAAGGCCATTAACCAAACTAGACCAATGTACACCTCTACGCTTATTTCAAAATATCTCCCAACGAGACGTCTTCACTCTTCACAAGTTCTCTGTCTCTCATCCACACTCATTATTCGCTCCCTTTCATGATTGCAGGACTTTCTTTGGGCTCCACTTAATCTGTGGAATGCCCTCCCATGCACAATGACACTCTTCTCTAGTCTCCAAAACTCCAAGCGCTCAATGAAAACACAGCTCTTCCATCAAGCTTATCAAATTCTGGAACCTTTATGTGGCTTCTCCACAAACACTGTCCTATTTCCGCCCTCTTGGATACCTCAGTTGCCCTTACCTTATCCATATGGTACTCCTTCATCACCAAGTTCACTCTTTACTTATCCCTCACCTCAAAGACCCTTTTAGCAATACCCACCCCACGGTGATCAATCCCATATGGCAAATACCTGGATGGCAGTTGGCATCATCTGCTTCCGTAATGTTCTGGCAGATTTGTTCCTCAATCTTTTACTGAATATGTGAAAGACATCTCCATCCATAATCCTGCTTTTACCAACACCTCCAAATTCAGAACTTAATTACTTCATATATTCCTTCCCCTGACTCTATCCACAACCCCATCATGATGTAATGCCTTTGTATTTCCTGCAACACAGATAGGGGCATTATTTCCTAATTATACCAATACATTCTAACCCTGGATTACCAACCCCTGGATGCACACAATATTTCCTGGGGATTAGACTTTGGCATTTCCCTAGGGTAGAAACCCTGCTAGGCGATTCATCTAAATGTCTCTAAATTCTATATCACCATCTCCATCAAGAAAAATTAGAAAGTATTTACTCACTGGTACCCAGGGCCAGCAACAGAAAGCTTGGGGCTCATTACACTGATATCTCTGTGCCCCCCCTCTTGCCCCCTGACCCACACACATCCCTCCCTGCATGAGCCAATAAATATGCATACAGATGCATCATATGTGCAGAATGCATTATGCAGATGCATGCATAATGTGCCGGCCCGCAGCCCGCCCCAAACCAAAACCAAATACACAAACTTGTTGGAGTTGGAGAGATCCTTACCAGCAGCAGCAACACATAGCTGCTGGCGCCGCTAATTAACCAGGCTCCTATGAGTGACAATCTGCCAGCAGTCCCACTCCCACAGTGCTGTCTGAGTCTTTCCCATGCTGCGCCTGCTTGGTGCTTTGGCTCCTCACACACAGCACAGACAGGGCGGTGTGCCGTGAGGACTTGAAAAGGAGGATGCGGTCCAGACCAGCGTCCTGCTTTGTGACTAGTGGTGCAACGTCAGTGCACTGCACACTGCACGGCCGGGGACTGTCTCATGCTGACAACTGACCTGGGGCTGGGGCAGTGCACTGAGGGGTGACCACAGGGCTCGATGGAGGGGGTGCTGATAAAAAAAATATGTCTTAACCACACAGCGGGCGGCAATATCGCGAGTTATATAATTATTTTACATTTATGATTACATGCTGCCTCTGCTGAACCTTGGGGCCTTTCACAATGACCGATCCCGGGACTAGTGTCCCCTTTGACCCCCCTGTTGCCAGGCCTGCTGGTACCTCATCCTTAGAATGTCTACACCAAATATACCCTACCACTTCTTTGTTGGCATCACTGTGGCCTGGTAGGCTCATGTTTTCATATTTGGTTGGCTTGTCCAAAAATTGTGCCCTTTTGGACAATGGTCTAATAGCTCATAGCCTCTGTTGCCTGTATAAACTTCCCTCTCACCCGAGCCTTGCTGTTCCTACAGATGGAGCCCCGCTCATCTGAGACGGCTCAGTTTCATATGTGCACTCCCGGCGTGACTAGTCGATACGTTCGCCTAGCCCCACCAGAGTGCACATAGACGCTCTCTAGTGAATGGGGCGCATCACTGTCATGGGCGCACGCCCCAGACGGAGATGTTCTCGGTGATAGGTGTGTGGCCGGGCGTGCCCAGGCACGGACGGAACCACGATTAGCATGGCTCCATCTGTGTGTGCCCCAGTTAACAAACTGATTCTGCATATTTCTGTGGCGACTATTTATCAAATTGCTATGGTCTGAAAGCAACCTTCCCACCTGAAGATCACTTTCAAAAATGATTTTGCTAGACAGCTGAATTCAGAAATATTGATAAATAAGGACATACTTAACTACTCTCCCAGAATAGCTGGGAGGCTCCCAAAAGGTTTTTTGGCCCTCCTGTCCCAACAGAGGAAAGGGCAAGTCTCACGATTTAAGCTACACCCTGGACCTGGCCCAGTGATTTGGCACCCCCATCAAATCCTAAAAAAATAACAGAAGACAATTTATTATTTTTTACTAGGATTGTTATTTCTACTTAACATTTAATTGTTGCCTTAATTTTTGACTAATGTTAAAAAAGTAAATGTTAACAAAACACACATTTCAGTCTATAAAAGACCAAATTTTATGGTTCCATATATGATAACGTGCTTTCTGCAGAAACATTTTTTTTTGCTACTATTTGATATTTGTTAAACATTTAAAAATACTTTATTACATTTTTTTATATTTAAAATTTGGGTTATGATATGAAAACAGATGTTGAATGTATTTTGTTATCACTGATTGCTTAATCAGCCTTCCACTCTCTGTGGTCACAGTAGCAGTCATTAAGACCTCTACTTGCTCACTGTGTATTGCATAATTGAATAGGGAGTTTGGTGTCATGCCAGATTATCAATAAATAGCAACAGAGCACAATATACAACACTGTCAAAATATTATATAAAAACAAATGCCCCAATATATTTCAAGATGGCTGTATTTATTCTCTTCTTGCTACCAAAACATGGAATTTCCTAGCATTTACCATCATTTTTGAAAGCGTATTGATGAAAAGTGTCCGCCACCACTTCTTTGAGTTAATATCAATTCAGTAATTTAAACTTCAGAAAAAGAAAAACTAACTTGCACCCTAGCTGCAGCCCGGTACCAAACTCTCAAGAGCACAACTCCTTGAATAATAAACCAAGCAAAAATAGAGTATAAGAAATGAATTGTTTTTTTGTAGAACATAGAAATGTGTAGATAAGAGTTCCATAAAGAGCTTTTGGTATAATGTTTTATATGAATGAATTGTGATTGGATGTCATGTTTGCATGGGCAGGTCAGGAGGTATAAATGGGCAACTGGGGAAGGATAGTGAATCCGAAAGGCGTTGGTGCTATTTTTACCCCAGGTTTGCTTGGATCTTCAATTTTTGTATTCCCTGTGTCAAAGTCAAAAATATTACATAGAGAGAACATCCAAACTCCACACTGATGAGTCGCTATGCTTGCACAGCAATATATGGTAACATACGCACTCATACAGACATGCAACAAAGACATATTCAACACATATTTCATACAGCACATAAATTGAACATACCAAGCACTAGACATTATAAGATTTTAGATTATATAATGGAGTATACGTCATGTATGTGTATTGCTGGAGCGGAGCAAGATGGACATGTCATGCTTGGTGCCAAAGTAATCAGATTAATGAGTGGATTCATGTGATGCCTGTGGTTAAGTTTTAGCACATTGCAATGAGAAGTTATGATCAAAGGTATGAATATAAAGCCACAATTCTAATGACAAAGAACATTCCATTTGAAGCATGTGTGGGCGGAAACCAGAGGCCAGCCCCTATGATGACATCATCAAGGCTGGACGTTGCTTCCATATGAACTGACTAATGACTTCTCATGAATGAGAAAGTTCCCTCCCCTGGAACAATAACAGAAGACCTATACTCCCCCAACATAAACAGTGTATAGCTGCTCCCCCACACACAAGAGGTTCTGTTGTTTTGCTGGGTGCTGATCGAGATGCTGTGTTTTGCTGATACTCTGCTACTGTGAGGATGGAGAGAGATGGAGAGATATGGAGAGCGGAGTGTGCATAGAAGGACAGGGAAATGGTAATTGTATGCTGTGGCTGTAACTGTAATGGATTTGTATCTATCTGCTTCCTGTGTAAATGTAACATTATAACTGAATGATATATACTGTACATGTGATATATTATATACATATCCTTTTAATATCAAATATATACATCAATGAGTGTGCATGTACTTTTTTAGTTTTCTCTTAAGGGATGTAGTGTTTGCAACGTACAGCGCACTTTTATCGTATATGGTAATAAGATGCACCTGGCGTCAACAACATATATTAGCGCTGGCATTTTAAATATTTATTAGAAATTAATTTGTCTTTATCACCTGTTAGGACCAGTACTCTGTCTTTGTTAAAGACCTTTTTCCATATAAGTTTTAAATCCTAATTTTTACACAAAGGAAAATTATAGTGCTTGGTTCCTTAGGGATGTATGGTGGAGCAAACTCATAATCTACCTGCGGTAATGTTTCATATGTTTTTTTACATATTTTTAAAATGTTTTTTAAGGTTTTTTTTATCATGATGGATGTACCTTTGTGATGTGCAATAAATGTTCACCTTTTGGATATCCATTGGCTTTTATTATCCACATATTAATCAGTGTGGTGGATTTGAAGTTGTATCCTGGTATTAGGAGTCAGTAAAATAAACCTTTCAATGAACATAGGGAACTGGAATGAGGTGAGTGCCCTTTGTGAGGGACGGGATGGTCACCAGTACATTTTGAGGTGAAGGTGTATGGGAGGAATTGAAAGAAACCTTTTGATGCACGTATCCTATTGAGAGGAGGTCAGTCCAGAGGTGCGAACACATTCTACAAAAGAGAGGTCTGAGGGGGGTTCAATCCACAGAGGTTCCGTCTTACAAGAATATAGAATATTCTAAAAAGAACACTAAGGATGATGTAATTATTGTTTAGCAGCGCTTGTGGACTACTCTATTTTTGTTTGGTGTACAATTCAGTAATTGCCTAAAGTACTTTTGTGAACGTCAATTTTGCAGCACAGCGACCAGGTATGACCTACCAGCGTTCTTCTACTTCAGAATAAGGGGGGTAATTCAGACCTGATCACTGTTCTGATCATTTTCTCTCCTGCGTCCAGATAGTCTCCGCCTCCAGGGGGAGTGTAAATGTCCCATGCAAGTGTGCAATGCTATGTGTACGCTGAGCTGCTAAAATCCTCTTTGTGCAGTCTGTACGCAGCCCAGGACTTACTCCTACAGTGCAATGAGAACAGGCTGATCAGGGCCAGGGCTGATGTCACAAACCCTCCCTGAAAACACTTGGACACTCCACGTTTTTCCGGACACTCCCTGAAAATGGTCAGTTACCACCCACAAATGGCCTCCTCCTCTCAATCACCTTGCGAATGCCTGTGAGAACGGATTTTTCACACCATTTCATCGCTGACTGGCAATGCCCGTTGTTGTTGTCCAATGCATTGTGGTGCATATGCATGCGCAGTTAGGACCTAATCGCACAGCAACGATCAGATCTGAAGGACCCCCTGAGATTTTAATCGCCCAAAAGCGTGTTCTATTACTGATCTGGTGGCTACATGTGCCTCATTATACTTATATTCAGCAGTGATCTGTGGATTTGAGAATGGAGCAACAACCATACCCCAAATCCACCATGGAAGAAAACACAATAAAAATATAAATATTTCATAATGACATTAATATACAAAATACAAATGTTTGTTGATTTACCAAGGAAATATCCCTCTGGCATTTGTTTTGCCTCAAATTTACATGACAGGGATAAATTGCTGAGGATGTAAGCATCATGACATGAACCAAAATAGCCAGTCACAACATTCATAATTTTTTGTTGTGAGTCACAGACCTTCTGTACATTCATAGGTCAGTGTTCACCCCCCCCCCCCCTCCTGCACCTGTGTGTGCCTTCGGGCAGCTATTTACTTATTTTTGCTTAAGGGCATGCTAACATCATTTAAGCTCAAAACCCCACTGAGGTGACTGCTCTGTCTGTGAGACACCATCTCCCTGTCACCCACAGACTATCCCTGTCACGTACTGTCTTTCCTTATCACACACTTCCTAATCCACTGACTCCCTTTAACCGTCTTTCTCTAACTGCCACCCTGTACCTCTCTCTGAAACCAACTGCCTCCCTATCACCCTCTGCCTCTTTATCACCGTCTACCTCTCGCCATCATCCACTGCCTCTCCATGTAAACATCTGCCTCATCCACTGCTTTCCTTTCACCTTCTAGCTCTACCTTTTACCCACTGCCTCTCCCTGTCACCCACAGCTTCACCCACTGATTCAGTATAACTCTCAGTCTCTATCTGCTGACTTCTACCTTTCCCCTGTTACCCTCGTCCTTGCCCTGTCACCTGTTACCAAATGGCATGTGGCATATTATGAACTTGGGGTGGGTCAAAAGAGGGAGGCCCAAGGTATATTTTTGCACCTTGGCCCACCACACACAAGTTCTGCTCCAATTCTTATATGATGTTTGAATAAAATTAATTTGTATTTTTTAGTTCCAGAGCAGCTGCATAAAGTGTTTTGTTGTCCATTCAGTTCTCTCTTTCTCTCATTAGTTTGGTAGATTAGGTCAACAGTGACATTATTAATGTCTACATGGTGTTAAAGTCAACAGACATGTCAACACTCAGCTGCAAGACACTTATGAAATGTCAACATGGTCACAATGTTGTAAAGGAAAGTCTAACTCTAACGTGAACATTTTCATTCTGTCTGTACAGTATGTCGACTTTTGGTCCATTACACAATTTTCCAGATGTTGACATGTCAAACTTTTATACATATTGATATCATAGCTGTCAACATTAGGAAAGTTGACATACAGTAGTGATTGCATAGCATAATATATATATTGTCCATATGCAAGTTAAATGTTAAGAAATTCCCCAGGTGTTTAGTAACTGATATGCTTGGGTGTGGTTCCTGTCTCTTTAAAAATGTGGGACAGGGCCTAAACCCATGATAGAAGCATACTGTGTATTTAAAATCCAACAGATGCCTGAGAGCATTGCTCAGATTTTTGTAGGTCAGTGTAGGGACTGACTAATAGGCAATGGCCGTGAAGGGGCTGGGGTCAGCTTAACAAACTATTGCAATATTTTGGAACTAACATTCCCGGAATTCAGATGAATTACAGTGTGAAGTGTTAATATTAGGTGAGTGCTAAATTTGTATGATATAGATATATATATATATATATATATATATAAGTCTTGGGAAAGGAGGAAGCGGCACTCAGCTTTTTAAATAATCAAAGAAGTGTATTAAAACACATCAAACTCCAACGTTTCGGGGCTTGCACGCCCCTTTTTCAAGGTGTTTGATGTGTTTTAATACACTTCTTTGATTATTTAAAAAGCTGAGTGCCGCTTCCTCCTTTCCCAAGACTTATCCAGTATTCGGTTGAGGGCACCAGCGCTGATGTTTTTCTAATGGGAGTGCCGATCCAGGCTACATTTCTATATATATATATATATATATATATATACACACACATACAAAACCACAGCACTCGCCACCCCAGAGGCTGGCCACATGACTGCACTTACCACTCATGGGATGGGGGTGCATGTAGCTTATGACCACATTACTTAAATAAATACAAACAGAAAACGCAGCACTCACCATAGCAAGCTCACTTATCCCAAATACACCAATCAATAAATACATGATGGAGGTTTAGTTAGTGAATTGGCCAGTGGACAGAAGCCTGCAAACTGATCGCCAAGGTACCCCACCTTCATGCAGGTCCTACACTATCACAGAGTCTTAAAACCTGGCAACTGTTTCACACATCATAATCTAACTGCAAATATGACTACTTGGTTTATTGTGCACCTGCCACGTACCTTATGGCTTTTAAAGGTACACTAGTCACCTGACACTGGCTGATAAATTACTAAGGAACAGCTGGCACAGGTTCCGGATAATTAAGTCTACCTAGGGTTGCATGAGAAAGCTTTTGGCCACAGTTAATAAGAGTTAACCATAGATCAACCCCTCAATATACACACAGATACAAAACCACAGCACGCGCCACCCCAGAAGGTTAACTCTTATAAACTGTGGCCACAATCTTTCTCATGCACCCCTATGTAGACTCAATTATCCTGAACCTGTGTCAGCTGTTCCTTAGTAATTGATCAGCTAGTGTCAGGTGACTAGTGTACCTTTAAAAGCTATAATGTATTTGGCAGGTACACATTAAACCAAGTAGGCATATTTGCAGTTAGATTATGATGTGTGTGACAGTTGTCAGCTTTTAAGACTCTGTGATAGTGTAGAACCTGCAAGAAGGTGGGGTACCTTGGCGATCGGCTTGCAGGCTTCCGTGCATTTGGCCAATTCACTAACTTAAACCCCCATCATTAATTTATTGATGTTGTGAGGATAAGTGAGCTTGCTATGGAGAGTGCAGAGTTTTCTGTTTGTATGTAGATATATATCCAATTGTTATTATTATTTGTGAATTTAAATAGGCCATTGCATTCCTTTTTCAATTTATAGAGTCTAGGTGGCACAAACTTACAATTACAACAAAATGACCCATTCCACGGGTAAAATCATACTGTTTGATTATGTCCAACATCCTCTATGAAATGGCCTATTTTACAGGAGAAAATTCAGTTGAGCAAATATATTAATATAATTCATAACACAATATGTGAAAGAGAAAATAATTAAAATTAATTCTTTCAGTCAGGGTTATCTAATCTACAAATAAAAATAAACAGGTCCCAAAATAACGTGTTTTGTAATTTACAATAACGATCAATATGTGCTCTGTGGCAGAGGATAATTATACTTCTCGGTATTTGAATATAGTATAAATGTGGAACCGGATTCAAATAAAGGAGAACAGTGTAAATGCCGGATCTAAACCACACAGATAACAGGCTTCAAAATAAAAAATAATTCTACTATTTAAAATAATTTTTTTCTGTTACATTATATTTAAATACAAGAACCAGGTGACTTAAATACTCTGTTACTGTCTGATACCAGGAACTTCAGAATATCTCAGGTCATTTACTAATAATAATTGAATTAATATTTCAAAAAGGAATCCTACATCTGATTTGTTCTAATCATCAGAAATGTCCTTTTCATTAGTGTTATTTATACTTTTATTCCACGTACACGGTAAAAGCATCTGTGATCGGTGTGTGTTTAGTTGTGAAATCAGAGTCACAATTAATGAGAAACCCACAATCCTGCAAACATGACACAATGGTGCCCATTTACTAAATCTGGTGCGTATGGAAACATATTACGTTAATTTCTATAAAACTGTTAATATCTGACTGAGGATATATTTGTATTATTTGGTCTTTACAACTTATACACATGAATCCCTCACAGTGCATATGGTACTTTCTGTTGGTGATGGGTCCTTATACAAAAGACAGTGATGGGGATGTATGTAGCTCCTGTGTTATAGAGGAGATTGCAAACACATTTGGGGAACTTTTCTTGGGAGATATATTTGTCATCCCATATATGGTTATTTATTGCAGATGCCCATATTTTACTTTGGGGGAAAAATAAGGCCCCAAACACATTGCTTGTTAAATGATTGAATCATTCATTACTTTCTAAGTCTGTATACTGTATTGCTTTCGTCTACATTGATAATTTAAAAAAAATTCAATCAGGTCTACGATGAATTTTCCAAAGAATTATGTTTCAAGTGAGAGCTTAGCTGATTCAATATAAGTAAAGTCAATTACAGTATTATTGGACAACATATGAGTTTGTCTGGTTCATATTGCTGTCATGGATAAACTAGATTTTTTTATTTCTTTATCATTGATTAAATGTATTAAAATATTATATACATATTTAATATAAAAGTTTTCTGCAACAAATATATATTTACACTGCCTGTTAGAGGAAGGATGAGTATAGTATAGCCAATTTAATTTTTCATGTAAAATGTGGCAATTGCTTTCCTTATGTATGTGCAACTAGGGGTACATTTACTAAGGAGGGATTTTTTTTTTAGAATTGGTGATGTTGCTCAAAGCAACCAATCAGAATCTACTTAACATTTATCTAGCTGCTTCTAGAAGATAATAGATAGAATCTGATTCCTTGTTAAAGGCAACATCACCAGTTCTGAGAAAACTCCCACCTTAGTAAATTTACCCCTTAGATGTACAATTCTAACAAAGTGTAAGGTACATTAAGTAAGTAACCAAGAGGTACTGTATATAGTTCTCTTGCACAGCAGACTGTTTTTAAAAAAATATATTATTACTGAAATACCTGTGCTGGGGTCACCAAGATCTAGTTGGAAGTAAAAAAAGCAAACCCCCACAATTTTAAAAGGAATAAAAAAAAAATGCTTCCCAAATCTTAGCTCACTACTATATGAAATGTAAATGAAACCTTTATTTCTCATACGTCCTAGAGGATGCTGAGGTCCACTTCATGACCATGGGGTATAGATGGTTCCGCAGGAGCCATGGGCACTCTTAAGACTTTTCAATGGGTGTGAACTGGCTCCTCCTTCTATGCCCCTCCTCCAGACCTCAGTTTAGAAATGTGCCCAGGCAGACTGGATGCACTCTAGTGGAGCTCTACTGAGTTTCTCTGAAAAGACTTATGTTAGTTTTTTTTATTTTCAGGGAGAACTGCTGGCAACAGTCTCCCTGCTTCGTGGGACTTAGGGGCAGAAGTAGGAACCAACTTCCTAAAGAGTTTTCTGGCACTGCTTCTGGCTGATAGGACACCATTAGCTCGTGAAGGGAACTGAACGCTAGCCGTGCCTAGATGCTCACTCCCACAGCATGCCGTCACCCCCCTCACAGAGCCAGAAGTCAGAAGGTGAGTGTTAGAAGACAGATCTTCAATCAAGAAAGTGACGGCTAAAGGTACCGCGTGGCAGGCGGGAGCGCAGCGTGCCATGTTGCCCACACATACACAGGCCCTGCAGGGTGCAGGGCCCAGGGGGGAGGGGGGGGGCGCCCTGGGCAGCATGAAACCTATGGAAACTGGCATAAATAAGAGGCATAAGTTGTTGAGGCACAGTCCTACCCCAGCTAGTATAAAAAATTACCTCATAAAAGCCGAGGAGAAACACACCATTGAAGAGTGGAGTTTCCTCCTCAGTCAGCCAGCACACTGTTCAGCGCCATTTTCTCTCCTTCCAGGCTGCAGAGACATTGCTGGTCCTCCTCCACTACTGAACAAGTATCAGGGTGCAAAACAGGGGGGGGGGGCGCACAGTGAATTTGGTGCTATATAATTGTGTGATTAACATTATAAAAGCGCTGCAAGTCAATGGGCATTTTGTGTTCACAGACATTGTGTTACTGGCACTGGGTTGTGAACTGGCAAATCCTACCTGTGTTCCTCTGACAGATTTTACTGTGGGTCTGTCCCCTATAAGTCCCAGAGTGTCTGTGGTGTTGTTGTGCACGTGTGTGACATGTTTGTGGCAGGGAACTCTTCCTCTGTGAGAGACATGTTAGGGACACAGAGGTGTAATATGACACCAAGAGCCTGACTGGGTGAAAGGTTAAATGATAGTGTGAATCATATCAGTAAGAGGTTGGACTGAATCTCATACAGAAAATGAAAATAATCTGTTGAAGATGTGATTTTTAATAGTTCTGCCTTTCATCCACAGGGACCTTTCTGGGTCACATACAAATTTGCACAAGTAGTACAAACTGATACAGACACGGACGCCGATTCCCGTGTCGACACTAGTGATTCCAGGGGAATAGGTCCTAAGTTAGCAAAAAAACATTCAAAACATGTTTTAGCTTTAAAGGAGGTGTTAGAAGATACGAAGCCCCCTCTTTTACCACAATGAGAGGGTTTACTTTAGTAAAGGAGTAATGTAATTTTCCCTCCACCTCAGATCTGATTTAACCTGAAAAAAAATTCAGATTCCCAAAAGGAATTCAGGCAGATTACCTTTTTCCAAAAAAGGTGGGAGTCACACCGCATTTTAGACAGGGCCCTGTCATAAAAGAGAAAAGTGTATTTCTCCCTGTGCCTGGAATGGCTTCACTTAAGGAGCCAAAAGACCGCAAGTGAGTGAGGTGATCTATTGATGTGGCCAATGGGACACTACTCAGGCCTACCATTGTCTGTGAGTGGGTGAGTAGTGCTATTGAAAAGTGGTCATAAAACTTGTCATAAGACATTGACACAATAGATGGAGACGAGATACTCCTAACGTTAGGTCATATCAAAGATGCTGCTGCGTACATACTAGAAACCATGAAATATATTGGTTTCTTGGGATCAAGAACCTCTACCATGGCAGTATTGGCTCGGAGGGCAATGTGGACTCGCCAGTGGAATGCTGATGCAGATTCCAAAAGAAATATGGAGGCTCTCCCGTAAAAAGGTGAGGCCTTGTTTGGTGATGGGCGGGATGCGTTAGTCTCGGCAGCTACCGCAGGTAAGTCGACATTCTTGCCTTATGCTCCTACACCGGCGAAAAAGACACATCACTCTCATATACAGTCCTTTTGGCCCAACAAATACAAAAAGGCCAAATGTCTCCCTTTTTTTTGCAGGTAGGGGAAGGGGAAAAGGAAATAAATCTGCAGCGTCTCCCGGATCGCAGGAGCAGAAGTCCACCCCTGCTTCTGCCAAATTTGCAGCATAATGCTGGGGCTCCCTTGCAGGAGTCTGTTCGGGTGGGAGCACGTCTGAAACTTTTCAGCCAAATCTGGATTCAATCTGGCCTGGATTAATGGTTCTTACAAATAGTGGTAGTTATTTCCAGTCTGGAAGAGGGGGACTTCATGGTGTCAGTAGACATAAAAGATTCTTACTTGCGTGTTCCCATTTATCCTCCTCACCAAGCTTATCTGAGATTCGCAGTACAGGATTGCCATTACCAGTTTTAGACATTGCCATTCAGACTCTCCACGGTACCGAGGGTATTCACCAAGGTGATGGCGGAGATGATTGTCCTCCTTCGTTAAAAAGGAGTCAATATAATTCCTTATCTGGACGATCTCCTGATAAAAGTGAGATCCAGGGAACAGTTGGTGCTGAACATCGCACTCTACCTGTCAATACCTCAACAACATGGTTGGATCATGAATTTTCCAAAGTCGCAGTTGGAACCGATGACAAGATTGTCCTTTTTAGGGATGATTCTGGACACAGAAGTATGTAGAGTATTTCTTCCAGTGGAAAAGGCCCTGGAAATCCAGAAAATGGACAAACAAATATTGAAACCAACAAGCGTGTCGATCCATCAATGCATTCGGTTGTTGGGGAAAATGGTAGCGGCCTATGAGGCCATAAAGTTTGGCCGATTTTATGCCAGAGTATTCCAGTGGGACCTGTTGGACAAGTGGTCTGGATCCCACCTACACATGCACCGGAAAATAATCCTGTCCCCCAAATCCAGGATTTCGCTCCTGTGGTGGCTACACAGTTCTCACCTACTAGAGGGACGCAGGTTTGGGATTCACAACTGGGTCCTAATAACCACAGATGCAAGTCTCCGAGGCTGGAGAGCTGTCACACAGGGGGAAATCTTCCAAGGAAAATGGTCAAGTCAGGAAGCCTGCCTTCACATAAACGTACTGGAATTGAGAGCCATTTACAATGGCCTTCTACAAGAGGTACATCTTCTACAAGATCACGTGCAGATCCAGTCAGACATGTTAGAGCTCTGTCAGCAATTTTCATTACGGGAGTGGACAACTGGGAAGCATACTTCCTCAGCAGACACGATCTCCATCCAGGAGAGTGGGGCCTCCACCAAGAAGTCTTCGCAGAGGTGACAAGTCTTTAGGGAGTTCCTCAAGTAGACATGATGGCATCTCGTCTAAACAAGAAGCTTCAGAGATATTGTTCCAGGTCGAGAGACCCTCAAGCAATAGCAGTGGATACACTGGTGACCCAGTGGGTGTTTCAGTCGGTATATACTTTCCCTCCACTTCCACTGATTCCAATAGTTCTCAAAATAATAATAAGAACAAGAGTTTGAGCAATCTTCATTGCCCCAGACTGGCCAAGGAGGGCTTGGTATCCAGATCTTCAGGAGTTGCTCATAGAAGATCCTTGACCTCTTCCTCCTCGAGAGGACCAACTACAGCAGGGGCCGTGTGTGTATCAAGACTTACCGCGGCTACGTTTGATGGCATGGCTGTTGAGCATCGGATCCTAGCCCGAAAGGGTATTCCCAAGGAAGTCATCCCCACTCTTATTCAGGCCAGGAAAGGAGTAACGTCTAAACATTACCACCGTATTTGGAGAAAATATGTGTCTTGGTGTGAATCCAAGAAGGCTCCTACAGAAGAGTTTGAGTTTGGACGTTTTCTCCATTTTCTGCAGGCTGGTGTAGATGCTGGCGTTAGATTGGCGTGAGTCAAGGTCCAGATTTCGGCCTTATCAGTTTTCTTTCAAAAACAATTGGCCTCCTTTCCAGAAGTTCAGACGTTCGTGAAAGGAGTTCTGCACATCCAGTCTCTATTTGTGCCTCCAGTGGCACCAAGGGACCTTAATGTGGTGTTGCAGTTCCTTCAATCAGATTGGTTTGAACCTCTGCAGGAGATAGAATTGAAATTTCTCACTTGGAAAGTGGTAATGCTTTTGGCCTTGGCATCCGCAAGGCGGGTGTCGGAGTTGGGGGCCCTTGTCTCACGAGAGCCCTTACCTTATCTTCCATGAAGATAGGGCAGAGTTAAGAACTTGTCAACAATTTCTTCCAAAGGTGGTTTCGTCCTTCCACATAAACCAACCTATTGCGGTGCCAGTAGCTACTGACACTTTCACTGAGTCACAGTCTCTAGATGTGGTTAGAGCTTTGAAGATTTATGTCGCAAGAACAGCTCGGATACGGAAAACGGAGGCTCTGTTTGTCCTGTATGCTCCCAGCAAGATTGGGTGTCCTGCTTCTAAGCAGACTATTGCACGCTGGATCAGAGGGACAATTCAGCATGCTCATTCTACGGCAGGCTTGCCGGTACCGAAGTCGGTGAAGGCTCATCCTACTAGAAAGGTGGGCTCATCCTGGGCGGCTGGCCGGGGGGTATCGGTATTGCAACTTTGCTGAGCAGCTACTTGGTCGGGGTCAAACACATTTGCAAAATTCTACAAGTTTGACACCTTGGTTGATGAAGACCTCAAGTTCGGTCAATCGGTGCTGCAGGGTCATCCGCACTCTCCCGCCCGTACTGGAGCTTTGGTATAAACCCCATGGTCATGAAGTGGACCCCAGCATCCTCTAGGACGTATGAGAAAACAGGATTTTGATACCTACCGGTAAATCCTTTTCTCCTAAACCGTAGAGGATGCTGGGCGCCCGTCCCAGTACATACTTTACCTGCAGTTTTTTGTTATTAGATACACAAGTTGTGTTATATTAGTTTCAGCATTATGCTGTAATTGATTCATGCCTGTTGGCGTGTGTTCGGCATGGTTGAGGTGTGAGCTGGTATGTATCTCACCACTACTTTAAAGTAAATCCTTTCCTCGAAATGTCAGTCTCCCTGGGCACAGTTCCTATAACTGAGGTCTGGAGGAAGGGCATAGAGGGAGGAGCCAGTTCACACCCATTGAAAAGTATTAAGAATGCCCATGGCTCCTGCGGAACCGTCTATATCCCATGGTCATGAAGTGGACCCCAGCATCCTCTAAGGACTAGGAGAAAAGGATTTACTGGTAGGTATCAAAATCCTTTTATTTATTACAGTATTCGATATGTCATAGTGCAAAGGGCAATTCAAAACATATATTTTCTATCTTATAGAGTATATCTATAACATTGTGTCAGCTGACGAGCTGGAGTAAGGCTTCGGGGGGCCCAGGGTACTTAAGACAGGGGGGCCCTAAGATCTAAAATAAAAATAAAATAGATTGCAATGGCAGCAGGCACTCACGGTTATGCAAGTAATGTTATGCTAAATGCTATGTTTTTTTTTTAATAAACGAAAATTAGAAGCATTTAACATTACGTTTCTTGTATGACTATGAGTGACACCGCTATTGCAATCTATGTATGTACAGTATGTATATATATATATATATATATATATATATATACATACATACATACATGTGTTTGTTTTTTATATTCATCCTGATGAAAATATGAAAATATATTCAAACGTTGATAAGCAGGTTTCGTCCGCACATAATTTGCTGTATGAAGCTGAGTGCCGCGCTGCCGAGTACCTACACATGCTGTTTTTGCGAGGGCACCAGTGAAAGGTATATTATCAAATATGGAGTGCCAGTCCCAAGAGCAAATTATATATATATATATATATATATATATATATAAAAATAAAAAAGTTATACCAGCACTCCAAATTACAAAGAGTTGCTGCGGTGACCTCCAGGTCAAGTGATGACTAAAACAGGATGGAAATATCGGCGGCACTCAAGCAGGCTGGTAGAAAGATGCGAAATAGTGTCCCTTTATTCGCCAACATGTTTCGGGGAAGCTCCCCGTCCTCAGGGCTAGACAACAGTGAAAACCCACATATAGAACACTTATATACATCACAAACAAAGACATCAGTGTAATAATTGTACTCACCTGTCCTCACGGCTCTGCCGCCCGCCTGCACACGCTGCTCGCTTCCGCATCGCTGGGCTATGACGTCGCGGTGCGCCGCGGGACGGGGAGGTTGTCATGGTAACGAGTGAAACAAAATCGCAGGCTCCCACATCTCTGTAGAGCCTGTAAAAAACATACACATACTGTATAACGTGAAATAGCACATTTAAAATACATAAATATCACCCCAAAGAAGAATATTGTAACAGCCCCTATCAATCACTATATTAGTGTATAAATATACCATATGCAAGAACTATCTCACAAACTAACTAGTTTATTAGCCTCTCTATAATGGTATAATATTCTGATAATAGAGACACAAAAATTATCCCAGTGCTACGCTACCTCCCGTGTAAAGAATATATACATAATAAAGGCAAAGTTAAACAAATAGGTACTCTCTAATTGGGTTAAAGAAAACACTGTAACCCCAAATTTTCATTAAGACCTCCAGGGGACAGTGTTCCCAATCTAAAAATCCAACGTGACTCTTTTTGTAGGAGTAACTTATCCCTATTGCCACCACTCAACATAATAGGGGTATGGTCAATAAGGATAGCTTGAATGCTAGCCACCCCATGTTTTGCCAACAGGCAATGGCGAGCAAATGGCTGGTCACTGGAACCCTTCTCAAGCGCCTTTTTAATTGCGGTCCTATGGAGTGCCATCCTTTCCCTAATTTGTCGTATGGTCTTGCCCACATAGGCAAGACCACATGGACATGTGAGCAAATATATCACGTGGGTAGTAGTACATGTAAGCCGATGTCTAATGGGTATTTTCTGGCCTGTTTGTGGATGATTAAAGGTAGTGCCCGTCTGCAAAGTATTGCAGGTGGCGCATCCCAGACACCTATAGCACCCCATCTTGGGTCTAAGAAAATGAGCTTGATCAGATCTAGTCATATTAGTAACATCAAGATGAACTACATGGTCCCCTATGTTATTACCCCTAGTGTGGCTAGGTAATAATCTAGTATTAGATAAACTACTCAAAGCTGTCTCCGTTTGTATAATAGGCCACAGTTGTTTAGCTTTACTCACTGTCCGCTTTGAACACGTGGTAAATCTACTTACCCATGGTAATCTATCTGCTTTGGTATCCTGGCAGACCATGGGGTTTAACAATTGCTCCCTGAATATACAAAGTACTGCCTCTTTAGATTTCTCTAGTTCCCTAATCGGGTAACCTCTTTTGGCAAACCTCAACAGCATTTCATCAAGGGCCCTAATAGTGTCTTGAGGGTCTGACGTAATTCGCTGTACCCGCAAAAACTGCGAGTACGGCAAACCTTTCTTTAAAGCAAGTGGGTGAAAACTTTGATAGTTCAAAAAGGTGTTCCTATCTGTGGTTTTAACAAATAAGGAGGTACTAAGTTGGCCAGAATTAAGGGTAATAGTAACATCCAAATAGTTAATTTGTTTATCATCAATCACATACGTGAATTTCACCATATGATCTGTCGCATTGTGTTGGTCCCATAACTGTATCAGATCTTCCCTGGGGCCACTCCAACATACTATAAGATCGTCAATATAGCGCCTGTAATAAACCACATGGGGGCTAACTAGAGGATCAAGCGGACCCCATCGCACACCCCGATGTCTGTAAATAAAAAAAAACATTAAACACAAAGTAATTTCTTTTCAAAACCAAACTCAACAAATGTAGGAAAAAAGACAACTCTGGGCCCTGGTATATAACGTTGCCTTCAATAAGTGCTCTTGCCGCCTCCACACCTGCATATGTGGGATGCAGGTGTAGAGGCTGGTAACATCAGCACTACATAACAACGTATCAGTAGGTACCGGACCCAACTGCTGCAATTGCAGCAAGAGGGACGACGTGTCCTTTAAGAAGGAGGGCAAAGCCTGAACACAGGGATTAAGATAGGCGTCAAGGTAGACCGCAATAGGTTGATAAAGTGAACCCCTCGCCGACACAATTGGGCGGCCTGGGGGGTTCACCAAGGTCTTATGCACCTTAGGCAAGGTGTAAAAGAGAGGTGCTACCGGGAAGTCTACCATAAGGGCAGTGAAAACTTCTTGTGGTAGGATGCCTAAACCACTGGAATCACTTAAGTAAGTATCCAACTCTTTCTTAAAGTCTTTAGTAGGATCTTTCTTAAGACATGAATAAACAGTGGAATCACTCAACTGCCGATCACACTCAGCTACATAGGCCCCAATGTCTTGAACAACTATAGATCCCCCCTTTTCCGCTTTACGGATTATAATGTCAGTTCTACTTGACAAGTTCCTGAGGGTGGTGCGCTCTTCCCAGGTAAGATTGAAGTGTACCGGCTCATTCATGGCTTGAAGGCCTTCCCTCTCCATCATACAAACAAATGTCCTAATGGACGAGTTCTGACAAGGGGGGTCAAATTGAGATTTAGGGGCTATTTAGGGGCTGTCCTCACGGCGCTGCCACCCGCCTGCACATGCTGCTCGCTTCCGCGTCGCCGGGCTATGATGTCATAGTATTATACCATTATAGAGAGGCTAATAAACTAGTTAGTTAGCGAGATAGTTCTTGCATATGGTATATTTATACAATAATATAGTGATTGATAGGGGCTGTTACGATATTCTTCCTTGGGGTGATATTTATGTATTTTAAATGTGCTGTTTCACGCTATATGTGTATGTTTTTTACAGGCTCTACAGAGATGTGGGAGCCTGCAATTTTGTTTCACTCGTTACCATGACAACCTCCCCGTCCCGCGGCGCACCGTGACATCATAGCCCGGCGACGCAGAAGCGAGCAGCGTGTGCAGGCTGGCGGCAGCGCCGTGAGGACAGGTGAGTACAATTATTACACTGATGTCTTTGTTTGTGATGTATATAAATGTTCTATATGTGGGTTTTCACTGCTGTCTAGCCCTGAGGACGGGGAGCTTCCCCGAAACATGTAGGCGAATAAAGGGACACTATTTTGCATCTTTCTACCAGCCTGCTTGAGTGCCGCCGATATTTCCATCCTGTTTTAGTCATCACTTGACCTGGAGGGCACCGCAGCAAAGTAACTCTTTGTAATTTGGAGTGCCGGTATAACTTTTTTATTTATTATTGGATAGACACTTTGGAGTGACTTTTCCTATCATGGCACCCGGCTATTAGAAACTTTCACACAGGACTAAGATATCTGTTGTTGCTGTACTCACTGGCAGCTTTTTAAAGTCATATCACTGGTTTAAGGGAGTATGTTGGCAGCCCCGACTTGATATCAGCATTTTTGAAAATTGCAAGTTTTTTTGACCATGGAAAATAACCCTGATATGGATGCTACACTTGAATTAGTGCACCAGGATGCACGTGAACGTCTGAGCTTTTCAGATGCAGAGGCTAAGGCCATTCTGGTGGATAGGAGATTGACGGATGAATCAGTATCTAATACTAATGAGGAGCTTTATCGACAATGGACTACATTAAAGCAAAGGGAATGCGATTACACCTATCATGGTATAACATTATCTGATTATTACCGTAGTAATTTAATTTCCCGTGGCTTTAGGATTGCCAATTCGCCGACGATAGGCCGCTACAATGCCCAATTTTGTCGTCGGTGGGTGGCAATTTTAAACAAATGCTCGATGGACCTTATTTTACTAGTGGTGGAGGAGTCCACCCGATAATTGAATTTGGTAAAAGAGCAGATCCAAACTTTTGAGTAGCAGCGCAAAGCTAACATGTGTGCTGATACACAGGCTGATTGGATGAATAAATTGAATGCCCAGATTGAAAAATATTGACAAGATCTTATACGATTTAAGAAGGACAAACTTACTAAAGTTCAAAGAGACTATGCACAAAGGCAGGTTTACCCCTGGTTGGGTAGCTCAAGACCCAATCAGCCCCAAAATGTATCTAGACGCCGACAGCAGAACTGGCGATGTAGGGACCAGCCAGGCATGTCATCTTCTGCCAGTGATTCTGATGCGACTTCAGCACCCTCGACATCGACGGAGAGAGCGGTCCCTTTAGGGCAGCCACAATCGGGTGCCCGAACACGTCCCAACCGCAATCCCACAAGCGGACGCGACAGAGGACGAGGAGGTCCCAACAAAATCAAAGGATCATACGAGCTAAGACCGCCACGTCCTTAAAAGAACTTGTATTTAATCTTTCATCAACTCCTCTTACTGATCAAGAATATGGACTTTTAGCTAAGGGACTTTCTTTTGTCCCTACAACAATCCCAGACCCACTGGAATGGAAAGCCGAAATGTATCGTCTTAACAGGACTTTGAAGCGAAAGGAATACTTCAACTGTAGAGCTTCTACACAGACACCTCTGGAGGTGACCCCTACAGGAATACCTCTACAGCTTTTGAAAATAGCCCCTAAATCTCAATTTGACCCCCTAGTCAGAACTCGTCCATTAGGACATTTGTTCGTATGGTGGAGAAGGAAGGCCTTCTAGCCATGAATGAGCCGGTGCACTTCAATCTTACCTGGGAAGAGCGCACCACCCTCAGGAACTTGTCAAGTAGAACTGACATTATAATCCGTAAAGCGGAAAAGGGGGGATCTATAGTTGTTCAAGACATTGGGGCCTATGTAGCTGAGTGTGATCGGCAGTTGACTGATTCCACTGTTTATTCATGTCTTAAGAAAGATCCTACTAAGGACTTTAAGAAAGAGTTGGATACTTACTTAAGTGATTCCAGCGGTTTAGGCATCATACCACAAGAAGTTTTCACTGCCCTTATGGTAGACTTCCCGGTAGCACCTCTCTTTTACACCTTGCCTAAGGTGCATAAGACCTTGGTGAACCCCCCAGGCTGCCCAATTGTGTCGGCGAGGGGTTCACTTTATCAACCTATTGCGGTCTACCTGGACGCCTTTCTTTATCCCTGTGTTCAGGCTTTGCCCTCCTTCTTAAAGGACACATCGTCCCTCTTGCTGCAATTGCAGCGGTTGGGTCCGGTACCTACTGATACGTTGTTATGTAGTGCTGATGTTACCAGCCTCTACACCTGCATCCCACATGATGCAGGTGTGGAGGCAGTAAGAGCACTTATTGAAGGCAACGTTATATACCAGGGCCCAGAGTTGTCTTTTTTCCTACACCTGTTGAGTTTGGTTTTGAAAATAAATTACTTTGTGTTTAATTGGGTTTTTTATTTACAGACATTGGGGTGTGCGATGGGGTCCGCTGTGGCCCCATCGTACGCTAATGCATTTATGTACCATCTTGAGAATATTATGTTCAACCTTGATCCTCTAGTCAGCCCCCATGTGGTTTATTACAGGTGCTATATTGACGATCTTATAGTATGTTGGAGTGGCCCCAGGGAAGATCTGATACAGTTATGGGACCAACACAATGCGACAGATCATATGGTGAAATTCACGTATGTGATTGATGATAAACAAATTAACTATTTGGATGTTACTATTACCCTTAATTCTGGCCAACTTAGTACCTCCTTATTTGTTAAAACCACAGATAGTTCAAAAAGGTGTTCCTATCAAAGTTTTCACCCACTTGCTTTAAAGAAAGGTTTGCCGTACTCGCAGTTTTTGCAGGTACGGCGACTTACGTCAGACCCTCAAGACACTATTAGGGCCCTTGATGAAATGCTGTTGAGGTTTGCCAAAAGAGGTTACCCGATTACGAAACTAGAGAAATCTAAGGAGGCAGTACTCTGTATATCTAGGGAGCAATTGTTAAGCCCCAGGGTCTGCCAGGATACCAAAGCAGATAGATTACCATGGGTAAGTAGATTTACCACGTGCTCAAAGCGGACAGTGAGTAAAGCTAAACAACTGTGGCCTATTATACAAACGGAGACAGCTTTGAGTAGTTTATCTAATACTAGATTATTACCGTAGATCATCCTCTCCTCCTCAGCACACTCCACACTCCAAAATGCTGGCCTCTCTAGCACGGTTCTTCACTGGTTTCTTCTTACCTCACTAACCACTCCTTCTCTGTGTCTGCCTCCAGCACCACCTCACACCCTTCTATCCTTCCTGTTGGTATCCCTCAGGGTTCTGTCCTTGGACCCTTTCTGTTCTCCCTGTATACCTCTTCCCTGGGTGCGCTCATTAACTCATTTGGCCTTCAATACCACCTCTATGCTGATGACACACAACTCTACCTCTCATCTCCTGATCTGTCCCCCTCTGTCCTCTCTCAGGTTTCCAGCTGCCTCTCTGCAATCTTCTCCTGTATGTCTGAATGCTCTCTAAAGCTCAACATGGACAAAACGGAACTCATCATCTTCCCCCCATCCAGAGCAACACCCCCGACCAATATCTCCATCATTGTTGACAACACCACCATCTCCCCCGTTACCCAACTCCACTGCCTGGGCGTCACTCTTGACTCCTCCCTCTCCTTTGCACCCCAAATCCAAGCTCTGGCACAATCCTGTCGTTTCCAGCTATGCAACATTGCTCGTATCAGGCCATATCTCTCTCAGAGTGCAACTAAACTCATCATCCACTCACTGGTCATCTCACGACTTGACTACTGCAATGTCCTCCTCACTGGCCTCGCTTGCTCCCCTCTTGCTCCCCTCCAATCTGTCCTGAACTCCGCAGCTAGGCTCATCTTCCTCTCCCGCTGCACCACATCTGCCACTCCCCTTCAACAAAATCTACACTGGCTCCCATTCCCCTACAGAATCCTCTTCAAACTCCTCACCCTCACATGCAAGGCCATCTCTAATTCCACTGCTCCCTACATCTCCAACCTCCTTTCCCTTCATACTCCCTCCCGCCCCCTACGGTCGACTAATGACCTTCGCCTCTCCACCACCCTGGTCACTGCTTCCCATACACGAGTTCAGGATTTTGCCCGTGCTGCACCCCTTCAGTGGAACGCACTCCCCTGGACCATTAGACTCTCCCCAACCTTGCAAAGCTTCAAACGGGCACTAAAAACCCACCTATATATCAAAGCATACCCTCCCGATGCATAACCCAGTGCTGAAGCCGCGCCTCCACCCCCCTGCCTCATGTCGTGAACATCTCAGCTTTGCTTGCATACTGCCATCAGGCTACCTCCCACTTGCCTGCACCTCTTGTCATCTATCTGTCGCCCCTCCCCATTAGATTGTTAGCTCTTCAGAGCAGGGCCCTCTTTCCTCTTGTTATCTAAGCTCTCGTCTCAACACAGTTCACTCACAGCTCTCCCCTACTCAACGACCATCTTTATCCTGCTAGTAAAGGCTCATCTCCATTTATGGCCACCAGCCTCTAGTAGTACGGTGTAATACTTACACCTTAGCTGTACTATGTCTTGAGAATGTGTGCTGCCCTGTTACCTGTACTCTATTTCTGTTATTTATTTACTGTAATGCAATGTTTTGTCCCCTGTACTGTACTTTGTACGGCGCTGCGAAACACATGTGGCGCCTTATAAATAAAATGTAATAATAATAATTATTATTATTACCTAGCCACACTAGGGGTAATAACATAGGTGACCATGTGGTTCATCTTGATGTTACTAATATGACTAGATCTGATCAAGCTCATTTTCTTAGACCCAAGATGGGGTGCTATAGGTGTCTGGGATGCGCCACCTGCAATACTTTGCAGACGGGCACTACCTTTAATCATCCACAAACAGGCAAGAAAATACCAATTAGACATCGGCTTACATGTACTACTACCCACGTGATATATTTGCTCACATGTCCGTGTGGTCTTGCCTATGTGGGCAAGACCATACGACAATTTAGGGAAAGGATGGCACTCCATAGGACCGCAATTAAAAAGGCGCTTGAGAAGGGTTCCAGTGACCAGCCATTTGCTCGCCATTGCCTGTTGGCAAAACATGGGGTGCCAGCATTCGAGCTATCCTTATTGACCATACCCCTATTATGTTGAGGGGTGGCAATAGGGATAAGTTACTCCTACAAAAAGAGTCATGTTGGATTCTAAGATTGGGAACACTGTCCCCTGGTGGTCTTAATGAAAATTTGGGGTTACAGTGTTTTCTATAACCTAATTAGAGAGTACCTATTTGTTTAACTTTGCCTTTATTATGTATATATTCTTTACACGGGAGGTAGCGTAGCACTGGGATAATTTTTGTGTCTCTATTATCAGAATATTATACCATTATAGAGAGGCTAATAAACTAGTTCGTTTGTGAGATAGTTCTTGCATATGGTATATTTATACACTAATATAGTGATTGATAGGGGCTGTTACGATATTCTTCCTTGGGGTGATATTTATGTATTTTAAATGTGCTGTTTCACGTTATATGTGTATGTTTTTTACAGGCTCTACAGAGATGTGGGAGCCTGCGATTTTGTTTCACTCGTTACCATGACAACCTCACCGTCCCGCGGCGCACCGTGATGTCATAGCCCGGCGACGCGGAAGCGAGCAGCGTGTGCAGGCGGGCGGCAGCGCCGTGAGGACTGGTGAGTACAATTATTACACTGATGTCTTTGTTTGTGATGTATATAAATGTTCAATATGTGGGTTTTCACTGTTGTCTAGCCCTGAGGACGGGGAGCTTCCCCGAAACATGTAGGCGAATAAAGGGACACTATTTTGCATCTTTCTACCAGCCTGCTTGAGTGCGGCCGATATTTCCATCCTATATGGAAGACTTTTTTATCTTACTACAAGTCTGCTGAGTGCCGCTGATTTCCTTTCGTCTATATATATATATATATATATACATATATATATATAAAACCTCCTGTGTAAAGCACACTGTTGAAAGCAGCCTATCCACATAGAGACCAGCACACCAATTAGATGCAAAAATATTTTAGTGAAGAAATTCAAACAGTTCATCAATAAAATTCAAAATAGCAGCAGTTGGTGAAAAATATTGTAGATAAATACATGATAGCAGCTTCAAACCAAGGAACTTATCTGGTCAGCTCATGGATGCATTGTCCTGTAGTGATAAGCCCGACAGCTGTTTCGGTGTATAACCACCTTCCTCAAGGGCTCCACAACAATAAGCCACATAGTTGCTGCTTAAATAGCCAAGGTGCCCGTCATCAATATCCTGACACTCCGCACATGTGACGACTCTCTCATCCGTCCACCCGTGCCTCACCATCTCTCTCAATGGCGCCGCCGTGAACCGCACGCCATCCGGCTATGGAACGCACTTCCGGTTCCGGTCTAGGCGCTCACAGTGTTATCCGTGGAGAAACACTGCCGTTTGCATCGCATGGTCCGTGCCACTTCTGTAACACGCCAGCAAATGCTGCATAGCAGGTCTCATTACACGGAGGCTAGTCAGTCACTGGACTCAAAATGCATTTACATCATTCACACCGGGGGAATGGTTCCAAATCTGGGTTCCATTGCAATTTCCCCTGAACAACTGCTGACATTAATTTGTATATCCAGACAATATTATGAAAGAGAATTCAGGTTGGCAACCAGGGTTTTTGGATTACCGGGTCATCACACAGTGACAGATGTCAGTGATGCCTGACAGGCACCATATGGCTATTATATAGATAGGAATCACTTGATAAACAACCATCAAAGGGAACATTGTGATATGACAGAGTAGTGTAACCACAAGGAAAAAATTATTATCATTATTGTATGATCAAAGTATTATGATTAAACGCTCATAATATCCATAGCTCAAATACACATGAGGACAATCAAATGGGCATACACATCCAATAGAGTCTAGAAAATACAAAAAAATAATTTTGCAAAAAAAATCTATATAAAAATATCAATGAATCAATCAATCACGGCCTCCTATGCAAGCAGTCCTCCTCTAAATCTTATAGAAAGACATTCAAATTTAGTTCCTCATTGAGGCCTCCCGGGTAAACTGTATCAAATTTGTATATTAGTTCACACTCCCGTTGGAGTAAAAGTTTATTGCGGTCTCCTCCCCTCTTTAGCGGTCTCACTTGGTCCAAGGGCATGAATTTGAAGTCCTTGAGTGTGTGGCCAGCTTCAAAAAAATGCTTTGCCACTGGTGGTGTACTCTGGTCAATTTTAGACATGGCTTTTTTGATGGAAGAACGATGCTTTCCAATCCTTTCTTTTAGCATCCGGATGGTTTTACCAATATAAATTAATTGGCAAGGGCAAATAATTAAATAGATCACATATTTGCTGTCACACGTCATGTGTTGCCGTAACAGATGTTTAACGCCAGTCTTTGGATGCATAAAGAAATCTCCTGTTAGTAAGTGTCTACAATTGACACATCTCCCACATTGGTATGAGCCTGCCTTGAGGGATAACCAATTCTGTTGAGCTGCTGTCGGGCTTATATCAGAGAATGTTAATTGATCTTTCAAATTCCTGCTACGTTTATATGCAAACAATGGTCTGTTTTTACAAAAGTCACTCATGATGGGATCAGACTCTAGTATATGCCAATGTTTCAATATTGTGTCTCTCAAATGCCGAGAAGCTATTGAAAATGTGCTAGGAAAAATCAATCTGTTGATTTGCTTATCCTTGTTCCCACCAGCCAACAGCGTTTCCCTATCCAGGGTCAGACACTTTCGTATCGCGTCGTCCACATCACTTCTATTATAGCCCCGTTGGACAAAATCAGACCCCATTTTATGAAGAGCTTCATCCAAAAGAGCAGGATCAGATGTTATCCTGACAATTCGTGACAGTTGTGCAAAGGGCAAGCCCATTTTTAATGGTTTGGGGTGAAAGCTTTCTGCTAATAGTACCGTGTTTTTATCAGTGCTTTTCTTAAAAATAGATGTCTTAAGAAAAGCACTGATAAAAACACGGTACTATTAGCAGAAAGCTTTCACCCCAAACCATTAAAAATGGGCTTGCCCTTTGCACAACTGTCACGAATTGTCAGGATAACATCTGATCCTGCTCTTTTGGATGAAGCTCTTCATAAAATGGGGTCTGATTTTGTCCAACGGGGCTATAATAGAAGTGATGTGGACGACGCGATACGAAAGTGTCTGACCCTGGATAGGGAAACGCTGTTGGCTGGTGGGAACAAGGATAAGCAAATCAACAGATTGATTTTTCCTAGCACATTTTCAATAGCTTCTCGGCATTTGAGAGACACAATATTGAAACATTGGCATATACTAGAGTCTGATCCCATCATGAGTGACTTTTGTAAAAACAGACCATTGTTTGCATATAAACGTAGCAGGAATTTGAAAGATCAATTAACATTCTCTGATATAAGCCCGACAGCAGCTCAACAGAATTGGTTATCCCTCAAGGCAGGCTCATACCAATGTGGGAGATGTGTCAATTGTAGACACTTACTAACAGGAGATTTCTTTATGCATCCAAAGACTGGCGTTAAACATCTGTTACGGCAACACATGACGTGTGACAGCAAATATGTGATCTATTTAATTATTTGCCCTTGCCAATTAATTTATATTGGTAAAACCATCCGGATGCTAAAAGAAAGGATTGGAATGCATCGTTCTTCCATCAAAAAAGCCATGTCTAAAATTGACCAGAGTACACCACCAGTGGCAAAGCATTTTTTTGAAGCTGGCCACACACTCAAGGACTTCAAATTCATGCCCTTGGACCAAGTGAGACCGCTAAAGAGGGGAGGAGACCGCAATAAACTTTTACTCCAACGGGAGTGTGAACTAATATACAAATTTGATACAGTTTACCCGGGAGGCCTCAATGAGGAACTAAATTTGAATGTCTTTCTATAAGATTTAGAGGAGGACTGCTTGCATAGGAGGCCGTGATTGATTGATTCATTGATATTTTTATATAGATTTTTTTTGCAAAATTATTTTTTTGTATTTTCTAGACTCTATTGGATGTGTATGCCCATTTGATTGTCCTCATGTGTATTTGAGCTATGGATATTATGAGCGTTTAATCATAATACTTTGATCATACAATAATGATAATAATTTTTTCCTTGTGGTTACACTACTCTGTCATATCACAATGTTCCCTTTGATGGTTGTTTATCAAGTGATTCCTATCTATATAATAGCCATATGGTGCCTGTCAGGCATCACTGACATCTGTCACTGTGTGATGACCCGGTAATCCAAAAACCCTGGTTGCCAACCTGAATTCTCTTTCATAATATTGTCTGGATATACAAATTAATGTCAGCAGTTGTTCAGGGGAAATTGCAATGGAACCCAGATTTGGAACCATTCCCCCGGTGTGAATGATGTAAATGCATTTTGAGTCCAGTGACTGACTAGCCTCCGTGTAATGAGACCTGCTATGCAGCATTTGCTGGCGTGTTACAGAAGTGGCACGGACCATGCGATGCAAACGGCAGTGTTTCTCCACGGATAACACTGTGAGCGCCTAGACCGGAACCGGAAGTGCGTTCCATAGCCGGATGGCGTGCGGTTCACGGCGGCGCCATTGAGAGAGATGGTGAGGCACGGGTGGACGGATGAGAGAGTCGTCACATGTGCGGAGTGTCAGGATATTGATGACGGGCACCTTGGCTATTTAAGCAGCAACTATGTGGCTTATTGTTGTGGAGCCCTTGAGGAAGGTGGTTATACACCGAAACAGCTGTCGGGCTTATCACTACAGGACAATGCATCCATGAGCTGACCAGATAAGTTCCTTGGTTTGAAGCTGCTATCATGTATTTATCTACAATATTTTTCACCAACTGCTGCTATTTTGAATTTTATTGATGAACTGTTTGAATTTCTTCACTAAAATATTTTTGCATCTAATTGGTGTGCTGGTCTCTATGTGGATAGGCTGCTTTCAACAGTGTGCTTTACACAGGAGGTTTTATGTTTGCAATATGAGATTGCAGCACCTGACTTTTACAAGGAAATGAGTGCGGTTTCTTCCACTGACATTCATATATATATATATATATATATATATATATATAAAATCACGACAGCACTCAAAGCCTATGTATATAAAGCAAAAAATGGTGGTGCAAGGCAGCAATAAATATAAAACACTCACTTCTCCAGCTATGCAGAAAAAGTAGACAAGCCAGCACTCATGTGTAGATGAAAGAAAAGCAGGATTTATTCCTTAACCAAACGGAATGGTGAAGTACAGCAAATACAGCAAACACAGCCCGACAGCTGTTTCAACCGACTAGTCTTCCTCAGGGGCTCTTTCATCTACACACTGAAGGGGAGGCAGATATAACATGTGCAGAGAGAGTTAGATTTGGGTGGGCTTATTTTGTTTCTGTGCAGGGTAAATACTGGCTGCTTTATTTTTACACTGCAATTTAGATTGCAGATTGAACACACCACACCCAAATCTAACACTCTCTGCACATGTTATATCTGACCCCCCCCCCCCCTGCAGTGCACATGGGGGGTAATTCCAAGTTGATCACAGCAGGATGTTTGTTAGCAGTTGGGCAAAACCATGTGCACTGCAGGGGAGGCAGATATAACATGTGCAGAGAGGGATAGATTTGGGTGTGGTAAGTTCAATCTGCAATCTAAATTGCAGTGTAAAAATAAAGAAGCCAGTATTTACCCTGCACAGAAACAAAATAACCCACCCAAATCTAACTCTCTCTGCACATGTTATATCTGCCTCCCCTGCAGTGCACATGGTTTTGCCCAACTGCTAACAAAATTCCTGCTGCGATCAACTTGGAATTACCCCCACAGTGATTTTATGTTAAATTGATTTTTCTTTTTTTCAGATGAACTTTTTTTTTTTTACTTTCATCAGTTCACTTTTCTTTTTCTTTCCAGAGAGAAAGAGAAAGAGTGAGAGATTTATATGGGATACCGGTTTTATGTTGTAAATTTTTTATTTTGAGATGACATTTTCTCCCCTGTAGAGAGAGGTTTACATGGACATCATAAACAAGACCCAGGTGAAGGTCTTTGTGTTTACTGGACTAACTGACAATGATAAACTTGCCCTTTTCCTCTTTATACTCTTCTTACACATTTATATGGTGACCATACTGGCAAATATTGGTATGGTAGCAATTATCAATAGCAGCACAACCCTCCATACTCCAATGTACTTCTTCCTGAGCTATCTCTCTCTGATAGACATTTTCTACTCCTCAGTTATAACTCCTAAAATGATGCATGACCTCATTTCTGTAAGTAAGACCATCTCATTTAATGGCTGCGCCCTACAGTTTTACTTTCTTGCTGCCCTAGCTTGTAGTGAGGGTCTTCTACTCTCCAACATGGCATATGACCGGTATGCTGCTATCTGCCACCCGCTCCACTATGTGTCAATAATGACAAAGAAGAAATGTTTATCTCTTGTTTCCCTTGTCACCTCCATGGGCTTCCTGCAGTCAGTAGTGCAGACCAGTTGTGTGTTCAGTCTCCAGTTCTGCAGGTCCAACCTTATAGACCATTTCTATTGTCACACCCCTTCATTGTTCAGACTGTCCTGCTCTGACACGTTCTACTGTGACATGGTAACTGTTTTCATTATAGGTTCTTCTTGCACATATTGTTTGATGATCATCCTAGTCTCCTATATGCTCATTATTTACTCAATTTTAAAGATTAAATCTTCTGAGGGCCGGCAGAAAGCATTCAGCACCTGCTCCTCACATCTCGTGTGCATCTGCATCTTTTTTGGGGCAGTTATGTCCACTTACCTACGCTCTGCATCTAGTGACTTTGAAAAACTAGAAAAAGTGGCCTCTGTCCTTTATTCAGTGGTGACCCCAATGCTGAACCCACTGATATACAGCCTGAGGAACCAAGAAGTGAAGCGGATCATCTTGATAAAAATCACCTGACTGAAACGCATTGACACCAGGATTGTGAGTAGCTTCATGTAACTACCACAAATTCTTTTTTGTTTTTAATGTTTTTGGGCCTTTTTTATTGGTATTTTTGTAAAAAAAAATGTATGTGGACTTGCTCTTTGTATCCTCTTTCACATGGATTTGTGTGTATTCCAATAAATTTGTTAAATTTTTGTGGCAAATCATGAATACAGGTCCAATTAATATCTCTGCAAAGAGATCTGTGGGAGTGAATCATTTGGATTCTTTACAAAGATACCTTTAAAGGCACAACATTGCGTAATCAACTGTGAGTCGGGGTATGCTAAAATGAATACCATTATATCCTAAAGGTACCTTGATGTATTTGACACTTATTTCCATCTATTAAGTTTAGGGTTACGCTTTCAGACTGTAAGCCATTTCCCCCCATGTCTACACCACCCATTTATCCTCTGCCCTGGGGTCAATATACACTCTACTTGGTCTTTGAGAGCGTGAGAAGCCATTGGGTAACCTTTGACAACTGGACACCTTGATGTGCATTTGATCACTTTAATCTGTGTGAGTGGGGTACGTCTTAAACCTCTTCTGAAACATCCATATTGCTTTCTTGGTATTCTGTAACCATACAGAACATACTGCACTTTGGTTTTTGTTTATTTTATTTTTCATGTTGGAGATATTACACTGGACACTTATCACTGAAGGAGGATCTGAATCAAGAGACACTCCATGCACATTCTAAGGGACATATTGGTACTACTATCATTTTAGCGCTCAGTAGGCCTGATTCAAGGTTGATTGCAAAACAACATTTTCCTCTAATGGGCAAAACCATGCTACACTGCAGGGGGGGAGTGCAGATGTTACATGTGCAGAGAGAGTAAGATTTGGGTGGGGTGTGCTCAAACTGAAATATAAATTGCAGTGTAAGAATAAAGCAGCCAGTATTTACCCTGCACAGAAACAATATAACCCACCCAAATCTAACTCTCTCTGCACATGTTATATCTGCCCCACCTGCAGTGCACATGGTTTTGCCAATTAGAGGAAAATTTTATTTTGCAATCAACCTTGAATTAGGCCCTGTGTGTATAATAAATACAAAACTGTAGCTCATATAAACTCACCCTATTTGAGATGAGATATTTTTGCTAGTTTCAAGATTAAATCGTTTTTTGTTTGGTCATAAGAGTTTTTCTTAGATATCAGCTACTGTTTTCTAGGTTATTGTTTGCCCTGTATTCCAATGAGGTATGTAATGACATCACTATTATTGCACCTGTGTGAATTTATTCCCAGTACTGATGGGGCAATAAACTTGCATCATTTTCTATGGGCAGAAGAAAACCTTCTAATGTGTCCTCTAATTACTTATTTATGATTTATTGCTATGAGCAGTCTCACATTGGTATACAGTGTTATAATCTATGGATGAGAGAGCTGTTGGTGTATTTCATTTTACTATATTTATCCTAATGTTACATGTTCATCAGATGTGGTGCAGACATTGGGGGTAATTCTGAGTTGATCGTAGCAGGAACTTTGTTAGCAGTTGGGCAAAACCATGTGCACTGCAGGGGAGGCACATATAACATGTGCAGAGAGAGTTAGGTTTGGGTGGGTTATTTTGTTTCTGTGCAGGGTAAATACTGGCTGCTTTATTTTTCACTGCAATTTAGATTGCAGATTGAAAACACCACACCCAAATCTGTCTCTGCACATGTTACATCTGCCTCCCCTGCAGTGCACATGGTTTTGCCCAACTGCTAACAAAGTTCCTGCTACGATCAACTCAGAATTACCCACATTAACCATTGCCACGGATATTCCTGCACCAGTTACTCCTATGTGACACTAATTGGGACTGGCAGTAGGGTTGCCAGATCATTCCTTTAATATGGGATATTTATGAATTACACAAATTACTGTATGTGGCTGGCTAATTTCAAGTGTCCATTTTACCTGTTTCTAATCAGCCAAAGAACCTGTGTAACTCATATGTGTCCCTTATTAGAGGGATTATCTGCCCACCCCTAACTGCTGTCCAGTAATGCTGCCCACACTCCTTAGCTTCAGCCAGCGACCAACACCTGCTTATCCTAAAACAGCTATAAAGATATTTACATTACCTGTTCTCAACTAGTGACCAAGGTGCAATGTGGTCAGACAAATTTATCATGGAGGCCTTTATGACGACATTAGACTTATCATAACGTGTAATGAAGATCCACCTAGATCAGTGATATGATGCTGATAAAAGGTAAAGCAATACAAAAAACACTCTCTTAAAATGACTCTCATAATCTCACTTTCACTATAAACCACAAATTACTGCCAAAGCAATTATTAAGTTCAGTGTCTGAGATGCTTATAGAGTCTTGAGTTATTCTTTGATTTATCTTGAACCCCGAATTAATTGCAGTTACCATAAAGAAAACACTTATCACCAGAAGCAAAGGAATGTTGCCTGATGTGGGAATTATTAAGAAACACAAAGACAGGAAGAGTCACAATCAGAGCTAGATTAAGGTAGGGGCGAAAAGGGCGGCTTTTCTGGGGACCCCCCACCCTATGTTTTCTAGGAGTCTTCCTTCGGCAGCTCAGCTGTACAGTAACAGCGGCCGCCGAGGAGCTCCTGCACAGTCAGTCTTGCAGGACAGGCAAATCCCACGAGACAGTGACTGCAAGCCGCCGGACAGCCTGCACTCCCTGCTGCAGTATAAGTGAAGGTATGAGTGTATGTGTGTGCATTTGAGTTTGTATGTATGTGTGTATGTATGTGTGTGAGTGCACACGGCCCCGGGAGGGGGAGAGGGGGGACTTTGCCATTAAATCATAGGTGGGGGCTCCCACAATCTACGTTGCCCTCGGCCCCCACCACCCTTAATCCGGCCCTGGTCACAATGCCTACTGAATGGAAATGGGGATGATAAATTCACATGCAAAAATGTTAAACAAGTACTTAAAATTTTAATAATAACAGAATATATATATACAGATAGGGAATCACGCACTCTCACACACCAAAGCCAGCAGCTGGGGTGCCAAATTAGAGTCCGACCCACTAAAAGGTGGGACCCATAGTACAGTACAGTATTTCCCACACAAGTGGGAATGATAGCACTCTCCAGACTTAATACGTAGCAGTAATAAAAAAAAATTAATGAAAGAAAAAATCAGGATAGATCTCACAGTTCCAAAGCGATAGCCAAATAAACACCAACGTTTCGGTCCATGCCGGGACCTTTATCAAGGTACATGCAGCACAGCCAATGGATCAACAGTAGTCACAATAGTCTTCAGGGAACTGGAACATGAGACACAGCCTCCAAGGCCCCTGTTAAATACCCAGTGCTATTGGTGAAAGAGCGCCTGTCCCGCCCCTTACAAAGGACGAAGTAGGTGTGAAAATAGGTTGGAAGTGACTCGCGGATCCAGCAATAAATGGAGGCCAAATAGGAGAATGGTGTGTGCAGCTAATAAAGTCAGCCAGGCAGCGCCGGGTCTATGGCGCCAGTGTGCGCTGGGCAGTGTGTAATATCGTATCTGGGTCCGTAAAGTATTAGAATTCCACCGACCGGAAGTGCAGTAGCTGGGGAAACATATATAGAGTAAGACTAATTATGCATATACAGGCTAGTAAGGATCACAAGGGTTGGAGTCCTAAGTCTGCGACCATGACACATGGATGCATAAACAAATATAAATATATATAGTGTCTAAATGGGAAGCATACTACAGCTCTGAGGATATATAGTGAAAGAAAAATAATATAACATGATTTATTTCAAGAAAATAGATAATGGGTTATTTTCATTCATGAGAGCATGATCACCACCCCGAACAGGTGGGGGAATCCAGTCGATCAATTTGCATCTTAGGTCAGAGACTTGGTGTCGCCTGTTCATGAAGTGTCAGGCTACCGGTAATTCAGCTGTTCCTGAAGCAATGGACTGATGAATAGACTTTCTATGGTTAGCCATTTTATCACAAAATCATCTGGTGGTCATTCCCACGTAGTAGAGACTGCAGGGGCATGTCAGAATGTGCACAGCATAATCCATGGTGCAATGTCATTTAAATTTGATGGAAATAGGTCATCCTGTATGTGGATGTGGGAACGTCAGGCCTGTCAGCGTACCCCTGCACGTGGTACAACCAGTGCACTTTCATGAAGTGAAAGTCTCCTTTCATGAAGTCACGTGGTGGTAACTGGAGTACTATGACCAGCCATAGCTCTAAGTAGAAATTGTTGGAAGCTATCGGCTTTCCGGTATGCCATCATAGGTGGGGGACTTCTTTTTAACTTGAGGTGGACATCCGTGGTGAGGATGGGCCAATTCTTACGGATGGCCCCACTGACTCTATTTGATAAATTGTCATATGTAGTGGTAAATACCATATGGTCTGGTGTAGTCACAACCTGTGTGTTGGTAATAGGCATGTTGAACTGTTTTCTTCTCATAGCCACGTTCAAGGAAGCACATAGTCATTTCACGGAGCTGTTCCTCCATGGTGTCCTTATTGAAATTGTTGCACATCACCCTCAAGAACTGGGATATCGGCAGATTGTCCTTGAGTGCCAGCAGATGCCGACTGCTTGACAGTAATAAGGTGTTCCTGTCAGTGGGTTTCCTAAAGAGTTTAGTGATGATGCAGTTTCCTTCCAGAGTAACCGTAATATCGAGAAAGTTAATGTGATGTGCATCAATTTGGTGAGTAAATTTGACCGGGTTATCCAGCCCATTCAGGGCTGGTACCATTTGACTGAATGAGTCTAATGTCCCATTCCACAGCAAAAAGACATCATCAATAAATTGTTTTTAAAACAAAATTTGTGCACCATAGACAGGCAGGATGTGGGCTTGTTCATAGGCCGTCATATAGATGTTGGCATAAGCTGGCGCAAGTTTAGAGTCCATTGCTGTTCCTGAATGTTGCAAATAGTACTTCCCCTGATATAGGAAGTGGTTGTGTTTAAGGACAAGACTTGTCAATTCAAGAATGAAGCTCACAGGTAGGCCGACAGGTGGTTGGCATTGCAGAGCATCTCCGAGTGCAAGTAGGCCTTGATCATGAGAAATGATGGTATAAAGGGAGCCAACATCCAAGGTTGCCAACAAGATATTGTCCATCTTCTGAGGGAGGGTGGACAGTATGTGTAAAAAATCGGAGGTGTCCCGCACATAGCTATCACTCTGGTGTACTATGGGTTGTAAAAATGATTCGATGTATATTGCAAGAAGCTGTAAGAGTGAATTTCTGGCTGAGATAATTGGCCTGCCGGGTGGGTGAGAGAGGGTTTTATGGATCTTAGGGAGGGTGTAGATAATAGGACATACAGGGTGTTCCACGGTCAAAAATTCATAAGTGTCTTTGTCAATCAAGTGTGATCTAAGACCTGCCATTAGTAGGTGATCCACTCTGGCTTTGATATCAGAGATGGGATAACTGTTAAGACAAGTGTATGTTGTATCATCGGCTAGTTGCCTAAGGATCTCTGCATTGTAATCAGCCCAATCCTGTACAACAACTGTGCACCCCTTGTCGGGACTTCCCACCAGACTCGGAAACCATAACAAGGCAAAACATCATCATCCCGCTGTCGGATTCTCGCAGGCTTTGGATCCCATATAAACAACTGTGCATCACCGCCATTTTCACTCTGGACTTGGAAAGTGAGGGAGATAGACCTCTGTCTATTTGTTGGTGGTGATGTGGGGTTAGTGTCTGCTCTGTTAGGGGTGCTGCAGCAGTAACTGTGGTGAATTTGTCCTGTGTTAGGGGTGCTGTCCTGGCTGTCCATGCTGTCCTGGCTGTCACTGGTGTTACTGCCGGTTGCTGCAGCTGCACATGTGTGTTGCTGTCCTGGCTGTCACTGTGTTGAACAGGGGGCTGGGGCACTGTCAAATATAGGGGTGCTGATGACTTAATAACATTACACTGGCCCTGTCTGTTATAAAAATTTGGGTGCAGTTCTTACAAATTAAAAGCACACTGCTCCTGTATGCTGTGAAATATAGGGGTGCTGCTGATGTCTTAATAACAATACACTGGCCCTGTCTGCTATAAAAATTCAGGGGTGCAGTTCTTACAAATTAAAAGCACAGTGTTCCTGTGTGCTGTGAAATATAGAGGTGCTGATGTCTTAATAACAATACACTGGCCCTGTCTGCTATAACAATTCAGGGGTGCAGTTCTTACAAATTAAAAGCACACTGCTCCTGTATGCTGTGAAATATAGGGGTGCTGCTGATGTCTTAATAACAATACACTGGCCCTGTCTGCTATAAAAATTCAGGGGTGCAGTTCTTACAAATTAAAAGCACACTGTTCCTGTATGCTGTGAAATATAGGGGTGCTGCTGATGTCTTAATAACAATACACTGGCCCTGTCTGCTATAAAAATTCAGGGGTGCAGTTCTTACAAATTAAAAGCACATTGTTCCTGTGTGCTGTGAAATATAGAGGTGCTGATGTCTTAATAACATTACACTGGCCCTGTCTGCTATAACAATTTGGTTGCAGTTCTTACAAATTAAAAGCACACTGCTCCTGTATGCTGTGAAATATAGGGGTGCTGCTGATGTCTTAATAACATTACACTGGCATTGTCTGCTGTAAAAATGTGGGTGCAGTTAAAAACTAAAAACACTGTTCCCGTACGCTGTCTTAATAACATTACACTGACCCTGTATGCTGTAAGAATAAAGGGTCTCTGTGAAAATAAAGGGGCACTGTTCTGTGTGCTGTAATAATAAAGGGGTGTTGTCCTGTGAAATGAAGAACAACAATTTGGAGGAAAAAATAGTGGAAGATCAGGGACCACTTCCAGTTCCTAGTACTAGTGCTGAAGATGCTGTTACTACAAGTCATGACATTGATGATGCAATTCCATCAACGTTGTCTGCTAAGGCCGATGCCCAATGATATAGAGGGCGTGTGAATCCAAGAATCAAAAAATAATAATCAGAAAAAAAAGAAATTATCTGATGAGAAATGTAAAATTGGCAATATGACAATCACAACATGAAGTGGCAAGGAAAGGCTAAGGCCTTGGCCTATGTTCATGAATGGTGGTTCAGCTTCTCATGAGGATGGAAGCCCTTGTCCCTCTAAAAAAAGAAAAAACAACTGTGCGTTCAGAGATATCACAAATCCCCAAGGAGAGTCCAACTGTGTACGCGGTTGCGATGTCTAGGCCTGACCTTTACAACAGTGGACGGTAAGAGGTGGCTCCTTCCACCATTTGCACGCCCCCTGCAAGTGCTGGAAGAAGCACCCACAGTCCATATTCTGATATTCAAATTGAATAGGTCACTGGTGAAGTACACCAGGATGAGGAGGATATGGGTGTTGCTGGCATTAAGGAGGAAGTTGACAAGGAGGATTGCAATGGTGATGTGGTTTGTTTAAATCAGGCACTGTGGGAGACAGTTGTTGTCCATGGGATGAGAAAGCCCTTTGTGATGCATGGGAAAAATACTAAAAAAGCCACCTCTTCGGTGTGGAATTATTTCTTCACAAATCCAGACAACATGTGTCAAGCCATGTGTTGCCTTTGTCAATCCGTAATAAGTAGGGAATAGGATGTTAACCACCTAGGAACATCCTCCCGTATATGTCACCTGCAGTGCATTCATCAGAAGTCATTGTCAAGTTCATGAACTTTGGGTAAGAGCGTAAGTAGTCCACTGACATCTAAGTCCCTTCTTCCTCTTGTACCCAAGCTCCTGCAAGCCACATCACCAACTCCCTCAACGTCAACTTGAACATCAGTTGTCCTGCAGGCCATGTCCCTGGCATGACTAGCGAGTCCTTTCCTAACCGGGATTCCTCTGGAGGATCCTTGAGTGGTATGCCTACTGCTGCTTCTGCCACTGCTGTTGTTGCTTCTGGGAGTCAATCGTCATCCCAGAGGGGAAGTCGGAAGACCACTTGTACTACTTCAACTAAACAATTGACTGTCCAACAGTCTTTTGTGAGGAAGATGAAATATGACAGCAGTCATCCTTTTGCAAAGCGTATACCGAGGCCTTGACAACTATGTTGGTGTTAGACATGCTTCCGGTATCTGCCATTAGTGCAGTGGGATTTAGACAATTGATGAAGGTGGTGTGTCCCCGGTACCAAATCCCATCTCTAGGAAAGCGTTTCATGGACTGTATAGGGACATTAAGAAAAGTGTCCTCAGTGTCCTGAAAAATGCAGTGGTACCCACTGTCCACTTAACCACGGACATGTGGACAAGTGGAGCAGGGAAAACTAAGGACTACATGACTGTGACAGCCCACTGGGTAGATGTATTGCCTCTCACATCAGAATCAGAATCAGAATCAGAATCAGCTTTATTGGCCAGGTGTACTCACGTACACTAGGAATTCTTTGTGGTACAATGCATCGCCAAGCAGCAACATGAAGGGGGAATACATAGCATACGAAGGGGGAAGAACATAGCATACATTACACACATTACACGTATGAGTTGATACTGCACATTGCAACTGTACAATAGACTCAACATATTAGACATATTATACATGTAGGACTAAACACAAAGGCTGCTTGGCAGAGCAGCACCGAGGCAGCCATCCGCGGCGCCAACTAGAACTCAAGCAATGCACATAATACAGAAGATTTAAGTATTACATCAAAAGATAAACCACACAGACAATAAAAACAGAAAGCATAATGCAGAGTTGGTGTAAGCATTTTGGGTTTTAACCTCCAGGGGTTGTGTATTCCACCCTCACAAGGTACCAGGTGCGGCAGCCATCTTAGGCGCTCTGCGTAGGATTACCCAGGGTGGAATAGTCCACCCCTAGAAGAGAACACAAAACGTGGAGATTGCAGAGTCCTTAGGTTCAGAGTAGGGTTCCAGTAAAACCATCAGGTCCATGTATTTTTCATCCCATCCACAAGTTTACCAGATAAGGCAGCCATGTTGGGCGCACTACGAAGGTTACACAGTGGGAGATGAGCCATAAAAGGGCCAAATGCATTCACGGGAAAGCTGACACGATTGTAGGAGTATGCTATACCCTGCATGGAAAGATCCAAATGAAGCACACCCTGCCCATGGAGGAACCATCCGAGGCAGCCATGTGAGGCGCACTGTGTAGGTTACTGCTGGCAGGGTGTGCAACCAATGGAGGTACACATTACAGGAATAGCACACAGTGGGGGGAAAGTACCCTGTAAGAAGAAAGAAGAGAAAGACACATTTGCAGGAAAACATTAATTTGTGAAAATGATAAATGTCCTGGTCTCATGAGAGCAGTGCGGGTGTGTGTGAGAGTGTGGGGAGCAGTGCGGGTGGGTGTAAGAATGTGGAGTGCACACTAATGTCCAATGGAACTGACCCAGCAAAATCTGGTCCTGATGCGCACGCCCCTCAGTTCCCTGCTCAGCTTGAGGGGTAGTCTTGGGGGCAGTCATGATGTTCTTGGACAGAGAAGTAGCAGGCATTGGTCCTGGTGTTCTCAAGGCAGAGGTGAGGAGAGGCCACATGATGGTCCCGAGTTGCAGTGTTTGGGGAAATTGTATTATTCGAGATTTTAGCGTAGTCCAAATCCAGTTCAAACTCCGGTTCTAACTCCATTCTTAAATCATATTCTTAACAATTGCATTCTTCACAATTGCAAGCAGGCCAAGTCCTGACTGCAGGCCTTGATAATATTGCTCTTAAATGCTCCAACTATATCAGCTGGCAAAGGGGGAGGTATGCAATCAGAAGTTCAGCTAATTAACAGAGGTTATTTTGCATTGAAGAAGGATCACAGACATTTGCAGACAAACTTCCTTGGGGTGTGAAAAGTGTAGCCAGAGAGAGATGAGAGACTCAGATATACAAGCATGAAGATGGTGTTTTTACCTGTGAAGAGAGGAGAGAGGAGAAATGGTTTTCAGTTCCGGTTCTAACTCCATTCTTAAATCATATTCTTAACAATTGCATTCTTCACAATTGCAAGCAGGCCAAGTCCTGACTGCAGGCCTTGATAATATTGCTCTTAAATGCTCCAACTATATCAGCTGGCAAAGGGGGAGGTATGCAATCAGAAGTTCAGCTAATTAACAGAGGTTATTTTGCATTGAAGAAGGATCACAGACATTTGCAGACAAACTTCCTTGGGGTGTGAAAAGTGTAGCCAGAGAGAGATGAGAGACTCAGATATACAAACATGAAGATGGTGTTTTTACCTGTGAAGAGAGGAGAAATGGTTTTCAGTTCCGGTTCTAACTCCATTCTTAAATCATATTCATATTCATCTACAACAGCAGTGGCACCAGTAGCATCAACTCACAAACGCCAGCCCATTCCTAGGCAGGCTACGCTGTGTATCACCGGATTACGTAAGAGGCACACTACTGACAACCTCTTACGGAAACTGAGGGACATCATCGCACAATAGCTTACCCCACTTAGACTCTCCTGGGGATTTGTGATATCGGACAATGCCACCAATATTGTGCGTGCATTACATCCGGGCAAATTTCAGCATGTCCCATGTTTTGCACATACAATTAATTTGGTGGTGCAGAATTTATTGAAAAATGACCGGGGCATGCAGGAGATGCTGTCGGTGACCCAAAAAATTGCGGGCCACTTTCAGCATTCAGCCACTGCATGCCAAAGCCTGGAACACCAGCAAACACTCCTGAACCTTCCCTGCCTTTACCTGAAGCAAGAGGTGGTAACGAGGTGGAATTCAACACTCTATATGCTTCAGAGGATGGAGGAGCAGCAAAAGGCCATTCAAGCCTATACATCCACCTACAATTTAGGCAAAGGAGGGGGAATGCACCTGACTCAAGCACAGTGGAGAATGATTTCCATCTTGTGCGAGGTTCTCCAACCCTTCAAACGTGCCACACGTGATGTCAGTTCAGACACTGCCAGCTTGAGTCAGGTCATTCCTTTTATCAGGCTTTTGCAGAAGAAGCTGGAGAAATTGAAGAAGCAGCTTAGATGGAGCAATTCCGCTAAGTATGTTGGACTTGTGGATGGAGCCCTTCATTCGCTTTGCCAGGATTCAAGGGTGGTCAATCTTTTGAAATCAGAGCACTACATTTTGGCCATCGTGCTCGATCCTAGGTTTAAAGCCTATGTGTAATCTCTCTTTCCGGCAGACACAAGTCTGCAGAGTTCCAAAGAGCTGCTGGTGAGACAATTGTCAACTCAAGCGGAACGTGATCCGTCAACAGCTCCTCCTTCATTTTCTCCTGCAAATGGGGCTGCGAGGAAAAGGCTAAGAATTCCGTGCCCACCTGCTGGCGGTGATGCAGGGCAGTCAGGAGCAAGTGCTAACTTCTAGTCCGGACATAGGGAGCTGCCAACAATTACTGACATGTCTACTGTCACTGCATATAATGCTGTCACCAATGAAAGAATGGTGGAGGATTATATGGGTGACAGCATCCAAGTAGGCATGTCAGATAGTCCATATGTATACTGGCAGGAAAAAGAGGCAATTTGGAGGCCCTGGCACAAACTGGCTTTAATTTACCTAAGTTGCCCCTCCTCTAGTGTGTACTCTGAAAGAGTGTTTAGTGCAGCTGGTAACCTTGTCAGCAATCGGCATACGAGGTTACTTCCACAAAATGTGGAGAAGATGATGTTCATCAAAATGAATTATAAATTCCTCCAGGAAGACCTTTACCAGCAATTGCCTCCAGAAAGTACATAGGGACCAGTGGTGGTGTATTCCAGTGGGGACGACTTAATACTCTATGAGGAGCAGGGTGAACACACTGAAAGGGGTGAGGAATCAGAGGATGACATCTTGCATCTGTAGAGCCAGTTTGTGCAAGGAGAAATTAATTGCTTCTTTTTTGGTGAGGGGATTAATTGCTTCTTTTTTTGTGAGGGCCCAAACAAACCAATCATTTCAGCCACAGTCATGTGGCAGACCCTTTCGCTGAAATGATTGATTTATTAAAGTGTGCATGTCCTGTTTATACAACATAAGGGTGGGTGGGAGGGCCCAAGGACAATTCCATCTTTCACCTCTTTTTTTTCTTTGTATTATGTGCTGTTTGGGGCCTAGTTTTTAAAACTGCCATCCTGTCTGACACTGCAGTGCCACTCCTAGATGGGCCAGGTGTTTGTGCCGCACACTTTTGTCACTTTGCAAAGTCACCCAGCTACCTCATTGCACCTGTTTTTCTTCTTTGCATGATGTGCTGTATGGGGATTAGTTTTTAAAAGTGCCATCCTGTCTGCCACTGCAGTGCCACTCCAAGATCGGCCAGGTGTTTTTGGCGCACAATTGTGACGCTTAGCTAAGTCATACAGCTTCCGCTGTGCAACATTTTGGCCTAAAAACAATGGGCCTAAATCAGAGTTGCTCACAACAGCATATTTGTTAGCAGTTGGGCTAATCCATGGGGGTGATTCAGACTTGATCGCATGCAGGCATTTTTTTTGCAGTGCTGCGATCACGTAGTTGCCGCCTAAAGAGGGAGGGGGTAGTTGATGTGCAGTGGTGTGAACACTTGTGCAGAGAGCTGCACAAACAAAAGTTTTGTGCAGTCTCTGCACAGCTCAGAACTTACTCAGCCGCTGCAATGATCATGCCAGGAGCTGACGTAAGGAATCATCCCTCCAAACAGCTGGGCACACCTGCGTTTTTCCAGACACTCCCCAGAAACTGTCAGTTGACACCCACAAATGGCCTCTTCCTGTCAATCTTCTTGCGATCACCCATGGGATCGCTTTCTTTTTTAAACCTGTCGCTGTCCGGCGATCCCCATCACTGGGAGGCAATGCATCTGCACATTGCGGAGCATACGCATGCGCAATTCTGACCTGGTTTGAATGACACCCCATGTGCACTGCAGGGGGGGGGGGGTCAGATATAACATGTGCAGAGATATTTAGATTTGGGTGGGGTGTATTCAAACTGAAATCTGAATTGCAGTGTAAAAATAAAGCAGCCAGTATTTACCCTTCACAGAAACAATATAATCCACCCAAATCTAACTCTCTCTGCACATGTTATATCTGCCTCCCCTGCAGTGCACATGATTTTGCCCAACTGCTAACCAAGTTGCTGCTGCAAACAACTCTGAATTACCCCCAATATTGTGAGAAATAAGGTGTTTAGAATAGACTGGAAATGAGTGGAAATGAATGTTATTGAGGTAATAATACCGTAAGATCAAAATTACCCCCGAATTCTGTGATTTTAGCTGTTTCTGTGTTTTTTTTTACAAATCATCCAGATCCAAAACCAAAACCCGAAAGGTCTGACTTCATCAAGCCAGAGAGACGAAACGCGTTGGGTGTACCTTATTGACTCATTTTATTAAGATAAGCTCCAAGTTCTCATTTTTATAGCTGCATATGGTTATTTTATCTGTATCCTGTATATATTGTTTTATAGTCTTTTTTATCGCTCTCTTTTCTTTTTTCTTTTTTTTTACTTTTAATATGTCCCTGATAAAATATATATGTATATTAGTTTTTTTACTCTGGTGTTTAGAATAAAAATTATTGTTATATACACTGCTAAAAACAAATGCAATTTGGCTCATTTTGCTTAATATTAAGATATATTTTTTTCAGTTCTTAACTTCGGTTATATCACCACTCTCTATTCTTTATGGGATCCGGTCTGAAAGTCGACACTGTCTAGGTCGACAATGTTTAGGTTGACCACTATAGGTCAACAGTCACTAGGTCAATAGGGATGGAAGGTCGACAGGGTTTCTAGGTCGACATATGCTAGGTCGACAGGTCAGAAGGTCAACATGAGTTTTTCACATTTGTTTTCTTTTTTTGAACTTTTTTCATACTTAACAATCCACGTGGACTATGATTGGAACAGTAACCTGTGCTGAGCGAAACGGTAGCGGAGTGAGGCACCTTGCCCGAAGCTCGCGAGCCATGTGAGGGGACACGGTGCACTAATTGGGGTTCCCGGTCACTCTACGAAGAAAACGACATCATAAAAAATGAAAACCTCATGTCAACCTTTTGACCTGTCGACCTACCACACGGCGACCTAGAAACCCTGTCGACCTTCCATCCCTGTCGACCTATAGTGGTCGACCTTAACATTGTCGACCTAGATACTGTCGATTTGATGATCCACACCCATTCTTTTAAGCCTTCTTTTTAAATACTGTTACAAACACAGTTGCTCGCTGTCACCCCTATTCCTAGAACTATGGCCCTCATTCCGAGTTGTTCGCTCGCTAGCTGCTTTTAGCAGCATTGCACACGCTAGGCTGCTGCCCTCTGTGAGTGTATCTTAGCATAGCAGAATTGCGAATAAATAATTCTTAGCAGTTCTGAGTAGCTCGAGACCTACTCCTACACTGCGATCACCTCAGGCCATTTCATTCCTGGTTTGACGTCACAAACATGCCCTGCGTTCGGCCAGCCACTCCCCCGTTTCTCCAGACACACCCGCGTTTTTCCCTGACACGCCTGCGTTTTTTAGCCAACGCCGGGAAAATGCTGAGTTGCCTCCCAGGAACACCCCTTTCCTGTCAATCATTTACAAAATACCAGTGCGACTGAAAAGCGCCACAGACGCTACAGCAAAACAGCTACGTTTTTAGAAAAATAACCAAGCGCATGCGCTCTGCGTACCATGCGCATGCGCAGTTATCGACTAATCGCAGTATAGCGAAAATCGGCAACGAGCGAACAACTCGGAATGACCCCCTATATTCTTTTGTATAGCACTTTACCGATGCTTAATAATTAGGGGCTAGCTGACACCCTAAAATACTAAGGGAGTGTTTTACACAGGTCTATTAGTGACCTTTTTTACTACTGTTGTTCGCAAGTGCAAGTGGCACCTTACCTCTATTGCTTGTATATATATATATATATATATACCAAACAGAAAACCCAGCACTCTCCTAAGCAGCTTCATTCACCTTAATGCTTTAATATACATCTAAATAAACAATGGGGTTTTGGTTTATGAATTGTACAATGCATGTAAGCTTGCGGCCCACTCCACGGGACCCCATTTTACCGCAAGTCCTACTCTATCACAAACTTTCACATAGATTTTATAGAAACCTGGCAACTGCTGTCTCATAGAGGAAAATGTGCTTTTCTGGTTTAAAGCTTACCTGCCACACTTATGGCTTTTAAAAGGTAAGACAGTCACCAACACAAATAACACAACTACACAAGTGTGCTTACCTGGTTTACAGCTCACCTGCCAACAGACTACTGGCTTTCAAAGTGAGACAGTCACCAACACACCTACATAGCAGCTGATCCAGGTTAAAGGTAAATGAGCTTAGGGGTGCATTGTTTATTTAGATGTATATTAAAGCATTAAGGTGAATATACCAAACAGAAAACCCAGCACTCTCCTAAGCAGCTTCATTCACCTTAATGCTTTATATATGGAGGTCATTCCGAGTTGGTCGCTAAGGTTTTCGTTCGCACAACATAATCGCAAAGTTGCGATTATGTTGTAAAATTGCGAACGTCCGCCCCGTCGTGCTTTTGCAATTTCATACGCAGTATTACACAAGGTAGGCGTATCCCATATTACAACGCATTATTGCGAATCCAACGCATACACACAAACCTCATCGCAAAAATACGATGTCATCGTAGATTTACGCATTCTTCTCAAATATGCGAAGTTTTGTGCAAACAAACGCACAGCAATGCTTTTTTAAACCTAATTTAGCTGACACCTTGCAATTCTAAGTCAGCAAGCGTCCCTCAATTATAAATCCAATTAGTGTAATAATTGATTATGTGCATCACCAGTTAAGTCTGCTAAGAATACCTTAAGAAAAGTTTGTAGGCATAATTGGTCATTACCATGTTTTTTTATAAAGAAGTGCAAGAGATGTATAAACTGTGCCTGACAGAAATGTAGATAGCATAATTTGGTGTGTATGTGTAGTGTGTGAATGTATGTGTTTACTTTTTTTAAAAATAAAATAAGCTAACTTACCTAATTTGTATGTAATAAATAAGAATTAAACTCCTAATTTTTTTTTTTTTTTTTTTTTAGCTAACCAATTTCTGCATTGCAATATGCTTTTAGATTGTTGATTAAAAAACAACACAAGCGCATAACAGTAAATAATGATTGTTTATTTTTTCAAAATTTTTATTTTTTTAAACATTTTTTTTTTTTTAATAACTTAAATAAAATTTGACACATTATTAACTTCGGCCAACATGGCCTCCAAATGCATTCGCAAGCGGACAACGATGCCTGCCAGGCTTGTGGGATCTCCAATGGCACCATCTGAAATGCAGAGTAAAAATTATTAATGTTAAAAAAAAAACATTTCCGATTACATCACAATTCCACAAAGCACACTTTAATATCAAATGATATACATCATGTATGTATAAATGACTAAACAGTAGCATACCAACACACAAGCATACTCAGCAATGTTTGACATAGCTAAATTACAATGGCCCTCATTCCGAGTCGTTCGCTCGGTAATTTTCATCGCATCACAGTGAAATTCCGCTTAGTACGCATGCGCAATATTCGCACTGCGACTGCGCCAAGTAATTTAACAATGAAGATAGTATTTTTACTCACGGCTTTTTCTTCGCTCCAGCGATCGTAGTGTGATTGACAGGAAATGGGTGTTACTGGGCGGAAACACAGCATTTTATGGGCGTGTGTATAAAAACGCTACCGTTTCCGGAAAAAACGCAGGAGTGGCCGGAGAAACGGAGGAGTGTCTGGGCGAACGCTGGGTGTGTTTGTGACGTCAAACCAGGAACGACAAGCACTGAACTGATCGCAGATGCCGAGTAAGTCTGAAGCTACTCTGAAACTGCTAAGTAGTTTGTAATCGCAATATTGCGAATACATCGTTTGCAATTTTAAGAAGCTAAGATTCACTCCCAGTAGGCGGCGGCTTAGCGTGTGTAACTCTGCTAAAATCGCCTTGCGAGCGATCAACTCGGAATGAGGGCCAATGTGTAAAAGTCTACCACACCATGATGTACATTTACTAAGATGGGAGTTCTATTTAGGGTGTGATGTTGTCCATAGCAACAAATCACATTCTACTTCTCTTCTCGAAGGTGGGAAATAACTGTAACTTTGTTTTTGTTTGTTTGCTATGGTAAACATCCAATCTTGAATCACAACCCCAAATTAGTACATGTAACCCCATACTGGTCTTCATTCACATCTGTAGTGAAGCAGACTTCTTTTTTGTGCTGCTTTGCCCTGCATCATCACCCTGCATATAAACATCTTCAGGAGGACAACATATCCTAGCATGCCCACACTCCCTGAAAGCCTGCCTTACAAAATAATTAAGGACAATTAGTTTTGAATTAAGCAAATAAGCATTTTGTGAGTGTAACTTGCAAAACCCAAAAATTAAAAACAAAAAAACTTAAAATAACAATATCACTCAGGTCTAAATGTGTTGCAGATAATGTTTCACATACAAAGCTTGTTGTGCAGGCAAACCTGTCGACATAGTGATTTACAACCAGATGTAGACACTGTACATATAATGTCCCGCACACAAATGTGAATGCATCATCCATACCATGATGAAGAAGTCAAGCATTTAACCTAGACAAAAGATTATCCACAGTACAACAATGCATTTGTCAAAATTTTATTTTGTTGTTTTAAATTAAAAATAAGGAATGTGTGCGAATTTACTATCCTCTGCCACTTGGCAACCTCCCTCAAGTGGCTCTGGGGCCTCTGCTGCCCATTCTGTAGGTGTCGTTGGCTGGCTGGGGGATGGAGGCTGGATGGGGGCTAGGTGCTGGCTGGGGGATGGAGGCTGGATGGGGGCTAGGTGCTGGCTGGGGGATGGAGGCTGGATGGGGGATAGGTGCTGGCTGGGGGATGGAGGCTGGATGGGGGATAGGTGCTGGCTGGGGGATAGAGGCTGGAGGGGTGAGGTTGGCTGGCTGGGGGATGGAGGCTGGATGGTGGAAGGAAGCAGGATGGGGGAAGGAGGGTCCCATTGTATTACAGGATGTAAGGGGGAGGGACTTTCAGAGTGGGTTAAGGAATTATAGGGTGAGGGTGGTGGTGTGATTTTAATGGACACAGAGGGTGAGGGGGGCAGAGAGGGGAATTTGGAAAAAGTGTGGGATTGGGCTGGAGAGGGGGTGTGGGCTGGAGAGGGGGATTGGGAAAGAGAGTGGGCTTGGGCTGGAGAGGGGGTTTGGGAAAATGATGCTGAGGTGGCTGGAGAGGCTGAGGTGGCTTGAGAGGGGGATTGGGCAGGAGAGGCTGAGGTGGCTGGAGAGGGTGAGGTGGCAGGAGAGGGGGATTGGGCAGGAGAGGGGGATTGGACAGGAGAGGGGGAGGTGGCTGGAGAGGGTGAGGTGGCAGGAGAGGGGGATTGGGCAGGAGAGGGGGATTGGGCAGGAGAGGGGGAGGTGGCTGGAGAGGGTGAGGTGGCAGGAGAGGGGGATTGGGCAGGAGAGGGGGATTGGGCAGGAGAGGGGGAGGTGGCTGGAGAGGATGAGGTGGCAGGAGAGGGGGATTGGGCAGGAGAGGGGGTGTGGGCAGGAGAGGGGGTGTGGGCTGGAGAGGGGGATTGGGCCGGAGAGGGGAAGGGTGATCGGGAAGGGGATGGGGAATGTTGCTGGTGTGGACTCCCACCACCAGCACCTTGCCGTTGTGCTCGCCCTATAATGACATATGTTAGATTTCTGTAAAAACAATAAAAAATGAACCACAGCATATTCCTATTACTCTGTTCTGTACCATGTTAAAGAAACAGGGTTAACATGACTAAGTTAGTAAAATATATTTCATGGTGATGTTGGCCTTATCAAACAATAAGATGCAAAATAAACTATATTAAATACCGTCTATCCATTTTAAACTATATTCTCATTTTGTAATCTAAACAACATGCCCAGTGTCAAAATTGACCCACATTTTAAAATTATAAAAAAAAAAAAAAAACGGTAATTTATTAAAGTTTTCTGCATGTGTATTAATTATGGCCAACAACATACAGTCAGTACCATACCTCCCAACATGAGTCTCGCCAGGAGGGACAGAATGTTCTGCTCCGTCACTTCACTCTTAATGTATGATTGCCATCACTTGTGCAGAGAAATCTTGAGATTAACAATTAAGTTACAAATACCTAAGCAGAGTGTTTGCTTCCTCTTGCAAAAGGTCATATTGGGAGTTATGCATCACTGCATAACCTACCTACACACACTCATGCAAATTTTCTATGTGCAAATTTTGGCACTCACACTTAACGATAGTATGCAAAGGTTATGCGTTAATCCCGTCTGTGCACGAAATGTTACTTACTGCGGACACGTAGGATCCGGATCTGTTGGCGCATCTCCGCCAGGAGGTCTGGCGTGCGCCTCCGCAGGTCGCTCCAGCGCCTCTCAAGCTGGATGATGGTCCTGCGACTGCGGAGGCGGCTCCGTAATAGGCGGCGGACCTCCGCGTAGGCCTCGCGTTTAACCCTATTTGGGATAAAACGCCCAACGCGGCCTACGCGTCGGTCCATTACCGCCACTAGCAGGCGGAGTTCCCGCCGTGTGAACGGCGCAGCACGCATCATGGCAACGCCTTTTCCTTGTTTGGGCATATATTTATAGTGTGTGTTGGCATGTGATTGGTGTAAAATATATGCTGTCATTTAAATAAACTTTATTGATGTTTGCAATGCTGTGAAGAGCAGAGTGATTATTTCGCTAGAGCGGAAATACGCAGTCGCGGAAGAGCATGAAAAAAATAAAAATTCTGACATAACCCACAATACAAACACACTTTGTATAAATTTAACAAAAAACACAGTGTACTCACCACATTTGGTGTGATAAATCAGCTGCACAGTCACAAAATGTACCACATTTTGTAACATATGTTGGTGTTTTTTTCAAAGAAAACATGATTTAAAAAAATAAATAAATAAACATTAGCAACGACACATTATTATATTCCCAGAAAAAAACATTCTAAGCTTAACATTTTAAATATAAAATGACCAAAAAAAATAATAATATATTCAAACACACCCTAACAATTACACAATGACCTTACAATAACAACCTAAATGACATGTGATCAAAATGACCATAAGCATACAGTGTTTTTTAGTCATTTCCAAAAGCAGAACAAAATACACTATACCTGAAATATTCTTGGACAATGCTTGCCCTTACTTGGCTTCCCCTCCGGGAAACACTCCCACCACCAAATCTCCGCCCAAACCCTGGTTCCTCATCTGGCAATTCCTCTGTGTCAGGAAGCTCAACGCGACTCCTTACCGCGATGTTATGAAGTATAGCGCACAGGACCACTATTTTACTTGCCATCTCCGGCGAATACATGATATCGCCACCAGTGCGGTGGAGCACACGAAAACGTCCTTTAAGCACACCAATTGTGCGCTCCACCAGCTGTCTAGTGGCAGTAAGCGCGGAGTTAAATGCCGTCTGTGGTCCTGGCCTGGGATTACGGTAAGGAGTCATGAGCCAGGGGGTGCAAGGATATCCACGGTCTCCTGTTTGATGAGAACATTAAATTAGAATGAGAATATTATTTAGGTATAAAAAAATTTAAGACAAATAAATTTTAAAAACTCACCCAATAACCACATGTCTTGTCGTTGACTTGATCTTAATCTCTGCCATATCCCTGATTGTCTAATAACATGTGCGTCATGGGAGCTCCCAGGGAACTTAGCATTCAGGGACAGGATCTGGAGGGATGGCCCACAAACAACCATTACATTCAGAGAATGAAAGAGTTTCCTGTTTCTATAAATTTCTTCATTATGTCTTGGTGGCACAATAGCTACATGTGTGCCATCCACACCCCAATAACATGTGGGAAGCGACTACCACCTTCCTCAAATTGCCGCTTCACCACATCTAGGGCACCAGCATCCAAAGGCATAGCAATAAATTGCTTCACACGCTTTAGGAAAGCCTGGCTGACACGCCGCAGGACCTTACTGAACTGGCCCTGCGACATGCCAACCAGGTCTCCAACCACATGCTGGAATGACCCTGTGGCCACAAAATGTAACACAGCAAGGAATTGTGTCAATGGTGGTATTGCTGTAGGATGCCGAATTGAAGACTCCAGATCACTCTCTATTATGGAGAGAGTGTCTAGGATTAGATGTGGTGGCAGCCTGTATCTACGCACAACCACATCATCTGGCATCCCAAAAAGTTGGACACGGGTGCGGAAAATTGGTGGCCTAGCACGCCTCCGTTGCCTTGGTTGATGAGGAGCCGGTTGTGGTTGGGGGGCTGGCGGTTGGGGTGTGAGTGCTTCCGTGGGTTGGGGTGGGAGGGCTTCTGCAGCCACAAAGACCGACATCACCAACTTAAAATAAAGATAATAATATTGAGAATAAGACAAATGCAAAATTAAAATGTACAACCTTAATCCCAAAAAAAATTTCAGGGTGTAAATTTACTGCAGGAGCATACGACATTGTTTCTGGATTCAATTACGGACCAATTTGAAATTGAGACAAAAAAGGAAAATCAAAAATTAAAAGGGATAAACAAACATAGTTTAAACCCAAAAATAAAAAAGTGTCAACCAACCAAACAGACACATAATAAGAGCATCAAAAACATATCAAACACCTAAGTATAAATAATGATAATTATGTTAGAAATCTAAACTATATTCAACACAAAATTTAGTCCTTTAGTAGCTATTACAGGCAAGAACAGCACTACTTTGCAGAACAATCCGGGAAAAAATAAGTTTATTTTGAAAAAATAGTGATGACAAACATAATCAAAACACTTTGAACACACACATACTCCACAACACACAGGCCTAGGGGACTTACCTGCTCCTCAAAATCACACACTTGATTAGTGTAAGAAGCTGTGTCCAAAAAATAGACAATAATTTGGGCAGAAAAACAAAATGGAATACTTCTCCAAAATATAACACCTACAAGAGACACAAAATGACACTAAGACCACATAGAGCCCATTAGCACAAACAGACACAAACACAGGCCTAGGGGACTTACCTGCTCCTCAAAATCACACACTTGATTAGTGTAAGAAGCTGTGTCCAAAAAATAGACAATAATTTGGGTTAGAAAAACAAAATGGAATACTTCTCCAAAATATAACACCTACAAGAGACACAAAATGACACTAAGACCAACATTTTTACATTAGTCTACAAAACAGAAACACTAAAGTACAGGTTAGGGCCCAAAAATAAATCAAAAATCAACATTGTAAAAAATACAATAATAAAAATAACTACATCAGAAAAACACCTGCATTGCACCAACAAACATACTTGCATTTAACAACAAGACGATTGCACGAATACTCACAAACGGAACTTCGCAAAAATTATGCAATACGGTGTATATGCTAAAAGCAACAAAACAGAAAACTGTATACTTGACAATGCTAAAATTACTCACTTTGCAAAGTCCAAAATAGCACCTTCTCGCACGAGACAGAAACAAACTTCATCACCAGTACACTCACAGCGTGCAAACCAAGCCCTTAAATAAGCAGTACAATCAGTAGCAAGATTAGCATACTGTACACCTGTGTGAATGAACGCGCCGCACGTATGTATAAATAGGCACACACCTGGGCGTACAGACGACATCTGCAACATGGCTACTCGTGAGGAATTAGCAGCAGAGATGGACCGCATTATGCAGCAGCAGATGGCATTGGCGAAAAAACGCATCGAGTGCCAGAGACGGATGATGGAATCCGCCTCTGCGGATGTGGAAGAGGCAGGACCCAGTACTCGGGAAATGTCAGCTTCTGAGCCCCAACAATTAAGTGGGGATACCCTGCCACACACACATACTGGCCAAACTGAGGGAGAATCATCATTAGCCACACAAGCACAACAGACAGAAGCTGCTAGTGACGAGGAAGATGGTGAGGAGCAACAGGAAGAAAGCTCACAGGCTACCTCCAGACGTAAGAAAAGACAGCCAGCATTCACTAAGAGGGAGTTGCGTGTTTTGGTCACGCAGGCCATGTCCAAAATACATAGAGGCCCCAAAAACATGGGTGCTGCTACGAAATATCGCATCTGGAGGGACATCACACATTCTGTGAATGAAGTTGGCTCTGTCGTCAGAACATCACAGGAAGTTAGACGACGGTAAGTGCATCTTGGCAGTCCATTCTCTGTGCTAAGTTGTCTTAAAAATGTAGTTACATGTGATGTTATGTATAGCAAACAAAAGCAGAACATGTGTCCTATATATTTTTAGACAGAAATAATAATACTCTACTTTGCCCCTATTTCCACAAACATATGTAGTTGGGCCGACTTCAAATCCCGCCTGAAGGCAAAGAGGTCTGCGGAGTGGAATGCCTCAAGGGCTACAGGTGGAGGACCATCTGTCGCTGTGGAGTTTACAGACTTGGAGGAGATGGCGATGCCCTGTATCAGTTATGAGGAGGCCCAAGGGGAGTCAAATATGGACACGGACCTGCCTGAGATCCTGACGGAACATGACTTGCCAGGTAAGTTTACACACGTATTTGTCTGCAATTTAAACTGTATGTTTTTAAAAAAAATTAATTTTTTATTGTACTCTTTTCCCACACATTCTTCTATTTGCTTGCCACAAAACACAGCACAGGGGGGTGATCAGTTAGAGTCACAGGAAGGTTATGTGGCTGAGGCTGAGGTGGAGGGATCTAGTGGGTCTGGGCGTGTGGGCCCACAAATCCCACCTCTGCAGGTTCCTACTGGCCCCCCCACCCAACCCTCTGCTATCCCGGAGATCCTGCTTGAAATAGCTAGGTATGGTGAGAGCCTAAATGCATTTCAAGACGGGGTCCTCCGGGAGGTAAGCCAGATAGCTGTCCGGCTCAGTGAGCACCGAACCAGTGTTGAGCAAGGTGTTGCTCAACTCTGCCAAGGTCTGGCAGAGATCAGGCAGGGACAAGAACAACTTGCCTCCTCATTCCAAAGCCTTGCAACTAACATCTTGCAAGGGCTCCAGGCCATCGCTGTCTCCCTTGCCCACAATGGCAGAGAGCCACCCACATCGGCTCCCTCCCCTGCCCCTGCCCAGGAAGAACAGCCCACTGTGCAGGCCCAACGAAGGTCGCTCCGCAGACCAAGCCAAGAAGAACAGCCTCAGGCGGGGCGAAAAAAAAGAAAGTGATGTCTCTCCAGATGGGCAGCACCCATGTTTTTCATGTTGCCTCTATGTTATTTTGGAGTTGGCTTGTGTGTCCAGAATGGCTAACTCCCTCTTAGTGAAATGTATTATTAATGTTTGGAGGTATTGTAGCCTGTGAGCTTATTTTCAGAAACAACAGAGCCATCTTCCTCTTACTAGTGTGCTATGTATTGCTGTGTTTGTGTGGTGGATCCTAATTCTTTCTCAGTTGGGTCCACATTTTTGTGTGGCAGGGTGTGTAATATTTTATTTTGGTACTTAAATTTCTCCGTTTGTCAGAAGCTGAATTTTGCCGAGTACTGAGTTCTGCTATATCATTTGTGTCAGTGGCATCTGCTTGCTGCTTGGTCCATCTCTGCCTGTGATACTCACGTGTAGCCATGTTGTTTTGATGTTCAAAAATATTACTACAGTAATAAACATATATTATTTTACCAACAATTGTGCACTTTATTCAAGGTAATGCATTATGTAAATCTTAGTTCCAGGAAGATTATGTAAGCATATAGACACTTGTGTAACGAGGGAACAATCTGCAATTTTTTTTAAAAATTGCATCTTCAAAAATACTACAGGTATGCCTTGCACCACACTTTAATGTCCATATTAATTAAACTTACACAACACTTTTTGTTTTATCTATGGTCAACAGGACATCATTTAAAACATTGTCAGATATTATAAAAAAAAAAAATATCATTTCTGGCCAAAATTAAGTGTATGCTGCATTATGTGGGTGTCTGTTTATTTAGGTAAAATGTTGCTGCTTGCAATTAACATTTTGTGTAATTTCACTTGTTTGCAGTTAGTAGTCTTACACACATTAAAACCTGCCCTTTACAAAAATGTTTACACACCAACTTTAACACAAACAACAACCTTATTTGGCAGTGTGTGAGATTTATATGTGAGTAGAATAAACATGTAATGTGAGTTCAGACAATTGCTGTTTGCTAACTTTCATTTGAGCAGTATTTCACAAGTAATTGGCCAACAGATGAATGTGCTCTCCAATTAACTGCTAATTACTGCATACACACTTGTAACAGCACTTCGCAAATGCAGAGTAACTGCAGACCTACTCGGCTGCTACGTGAAGATTGCTATGGATTCCTATGTTAGTTTTAACAGCGACAATGTTTTATTGCGAAAAACACGCCCATTGCGAGTTGCATACTCCCACACTGTACGCCCACTTTCACGCCCATGTCGGACCATTGCGACGTCTCGCCTCCGCCACTCCTCGTTTTCGTTTGTAAGTAACATGTGGGTTTTTTTGTGGTATTTATGCATCAGTGTCGTACGACTGTGCTCGCGCATGCGTATTTACGCATTTGCGCATGCGCAGTTAGTTAGTATTTGCACATTTGCGATGCGATGTCTCTCTGCGATCAACTCGGAATGAGGGCCTATATTTTTTCAAACATCGAAACATCAATCGGAAACATCGAGCCCATCGGAACATTGGGAACATCGCGACCATCGCGGCTTTCATTTTGAAAGCCGGGCAGCCTGCAGGTATACAGGGGAGGTCTGGGGGTGGCTTGGGAGGGTTCATTTACTCTCCCCAGCGGCTGCCATTGTCTGCCACCGCTGGAGGGTGGGGGATCCTGCCGTGCTGACTGATCAGCAGTGATCGGCAGCAGGGCAGACACATGGGGAGAGTGCAGGGAGTCAGAGGGACCTCCCAGTCCCTCTGACAGCAGCAGCGGAGGGACGTTTCTCTTCCCTGCTGCTGATAACACTCTATATCTGACTGGTAGCATCCTGTGCGACCAGGTCAGATAGAGCACTTGCTGGCATGGTCACATCTGATGCCACCATGCCAGGCAAGTGGTTAATTGGACTTTGGGCTGGATATACTGATGTGGAAGGAACATAGGGATTCAGAGTAGATGAGAAAGATAGGCAGGGAAAAGCATATGTATTAGATATAAATTGTTACAAAATGGCTTCACTTCTGTTAGGAGCATCTGTATTATAGCAATGTATTGAAACTGTCATTTCAGAGATGCATATACTGTAATATTTAGCCAGTATGCCAAGTGGTTCTTCATTGTGGAGACTTCTGTCATATATATAGAATGTAGTGAGATGTTATAAGCACATATAAGATAATATATTTTGCCTGTTGATAGTTCAGAATGCAACCGACTTTGATTCACCATTCCAAGCTCAAACCTTGAGGTATTGGAAATGTTCCTTGTGTTACATATCCCAATGGTTATCTTATACTATGTGTGTGATTGGGTTGGGAATGAAATGCCAGCTGACAGGATGTCAGTGGTAAGAATGCTGACTGCCCCATCACGAAGATCAGAATCCCGACAGGGGAAGGTAAGTATACTTGCCTTCCTTAATAGCCCCCTAACCCTCACTCCTGCAGCCTCAACCTAACTCCTCCTGCAGCCTAACCCTAACCTCCCCAGGGGTGCCTGAGCCTAAATCATTCTCCTCTCATTCCATCCCTAACCCACCCATAGCCTAACTCTAACCCTCCCCATTCAGTGTCGGTATTGCGGCATTGGAATTTTGACAGTCGGGTTACCGCTGGTGATTTGTTGGTTCAGTTAATTTTAGTAACTGATAAAGTATTAGAAGGGGTGTCAGATCAAGATTAGGGGTCAGTTCTTCATTCTAGAATTGCCCCCATGTAGCATGATGTACATTGGATATTCTTTCTTAGAAAATGTCTTACTCTTGAACTTGCAACATAATTTTGTGAGTAAAATGATATCGGATGAATTGAGATTTGTACGTGAATTAGTCGCGTGACTCAGACACCAACACTTCAACCTTGCAATGGAGAATAATCAGGTTCCTACTGCCCTGGGGTTCCCATAGCGGGATCTGGTCAGGCCCGTCACAGGAATCCTGACCACCGGGACCCGATCGAACATGTGCCAGACCATCTGAAAGGTAAGCCACAGGGGGGAAGTTAGGGCACCACCGGGGAAAGTCAGGGTTAGGCTGCACGAAGGGGAGGGTTAGGATTAGGCTGTAAGAAGGGAAGGTTAGGGGGACATTAGTGGAAAGTGACTTCAGGATGCCGTGGGCAGTATTCTGACCACCGGTATTTTAATCCCAACCCCCCATAGCAGCAACAAGCATGCAATTTTTTTTACTTACATAATATGTGTAATTGACTCTGTTGATTAGCTTGAATGACAGGTATTCCCCAAACCTGGTGTTAAGGTAAGTGTTCAAAAGTAAGTTATTTAGATTGTGAAATGTACATTTGGCAAAAATCTACCTTAACATGATGAAAAGTGATCATCTGCTGCAGACTGTCATTTTGTGAGTTTCCTTGTTCTGATATTTTTTGGATTGCTGCTAGGAAAGGAGACAGGGTGAAACTAAATTATAATGTTCAGTGGCGGAACTGTGGGAGGCAATGGAGTCGGCTGCCGCCGGGCTCCTGACCTTCAGGGGGCACTTCTCTATTGCCTCCCGCCCAAAAATCCATCGCAGCATCTGACTGGAGTGGACAGAGGATCTGTGTCACAATCATGACACGGCAGCAGCAGCCTCCTCGTATGCACAGAGAGAGCTCATCTGACAGCTGGCTGCAGCTAGGGGGAGCTCCAGTGCACAGCTGCTCACAGGACTTCCAACAGAGCTGGCCAGCTGAAGCTCTCTCTTCCTCCGTCATGAGGATAGCAACAGGTAGGCACTGGCACCACCTGCCTCAAGCTGCTGCATTGAGTGTGTGTGTGTGTGTGTGTGTGTGTGTGTGTGTGTGTGTGTGTGTAGTGTATGGGTGTGTGTGGTGCATGGGTGTATGTGGTATGTGTGTGTGTGTGTGTGTGTGTGTGGGGGGTGATTACCGGGGGTATCTTTAATAAATGTTGGCAGCACTGTGTTTATGTGTGAATGTTTTTAAGTGAGGTGTGTATGTCTGTGCTTTTTAAAGAAAGTTGTGTGTTTAAGTGAAAGAGGCATATGTGTGTGTGTGTGTGTGTGTGTGTGTGTGTGTAAGTAAAAGAGGCATGTGTGTGTGTAATTGTGTGTGTAAGTGAAAGAGGCATGTGTGTGTTTGTGTAATTGTGTGTGTGCAAGTGAAAGTGACATGTGTGTGTGTGTGTAATTGTGTGTAAGTGAAAGTGGCGTGTGTGTGTAATTGTGTGTATAAGTGAAAGAGGCATGTTTGTGTGTGTAATTGTGTGTAAGTGAAAGTGACGTGTGTGTAATTGTGTGAAAGTGGCTTGTGTGTTTAAGTGAAAGTAGCGTGTGTGTGTAATTGTGTGTAAGTGAAAGTGACGTGTGTGTGTAACTGTGTGTAAGTGAAAAAGGTGCGTGTAAGTAAAAAAGGTGTGTGTGTAAGTGAAAAAGGCGTGTGTGTGTAAGTGAAAGAGGTGTGTGTGTAAATAAAGAGGCATGTGAGTTAGTGAAAAAGGTGTGTGTGTGTGTGTGTAAGTGAAAAAGGCGTGTGTGTAAGTGAAAGAGGCGCGTGAGTTTGTGAAAAAGATGTATGTGTGTGTGTAAGTGAAAGAGGTGTGTGTGTTTCAAGTGAAAAAGGCATGTGTGTGTGCAAGGAAAAGAGGCATGTGTGTGTAAGTGAACGAGATGTGTGTGTATCTATACTATTGTGAAAGGCACCTGAGTACGCTGCTACTGTTCACCCTGTGTACCAGATATCTACATGTGGCGTATATATATATATATATATATATATATCCCTATATGTATAAAGGTGGGGGTCACCAACATTTTATCATGCCTCTGGGTGACTGGGGCGAACTTACGCCACTGATAGTGTTTAAAAGCTATAAAAATTTGGGATAGTGAAGAATATCTAGCGGCATTATATAGAAAACAGCACGCTGAACCCTGTGTTTTGGTTTTGATTTTAGATCTGGATTCATCTTTGTGTTTTAGTTTTTCAAAACCACCCTCACATGTTTTGGTTTTGGATCTGTATTTTGTATTTATTGTAAAAACAGCTAAAATCGTGTAATTTTGCACTATTTTTGTTCTTACAGTATTATTATCCTCAATAACATGAATTTCCATTCATTTCTAGTCAATTTGGACAACCTTACAGTACACAATATTGTACACTAATATTGTCCAAAGGCTGGCTGGCTAAATTAAGCAACAGAGCATTGGCATAAACATACAGCAGTTACTATAAGAATATGGCACATCTATAAAACATTGCAGCAGAGCAGTGGCAGACATGATGTCAGTTTAATATACTATACTACCCCATAAAGGATATATAGCAGTACCTAGAATATTCCAGAATTCATCTGGGGTCGAGATTTTAGCCATGTGACTCCGACTCTATGGTACATCCCCACACAGTCTGAGAGTCCCCACTCTAGAATCCTTCAAAAATAGAAAAAAACTGATTTATTTGATTAATTTAGTTTAACTGATTAATTTAGAACAAAACAAAATCACAATTTGTTTTGCAGCCACTAAGAAAAGGCCAAAAGAGTTCACTGTAAAGAGCAAATGATTTTTGACAAAGGTAAAAAGAATTGATTCATTTATTGATTATTTTAATTATATTGATTAATTTAGAATACCAAATATCACGAGAATCTGTTTTACAGCCAGTAAGACAAAAGTCCATCCATAAAACAAGAATACAATATTAATAGCCACAGATTCCTGACAAGGGTTGAAATTAATTGATTAATTTGATTGTTTTAGAATACAAAAAAAAATCACAACCTTTTTTGCAGCCATGAAGAAAATTATCCAAAATTATTACACTGTTAATAGCCAATGATTCATGACAAGGGTTGACATTAATTGATTAATTTGATTAATTTAGAATACAAAAAAATCAAAAAAGAAACTTTTTTGCAGGCACTGACAAAAGGCCATAATTAATACACAGTTAATAGCCATTGATTCCTGACAAGGGTTGAAAGGACTGATTAATTTATTGGAAAACAAAGGTACACACCAATGGCGCTGCACACCAAAGCAGCAGAGATATTACCAAAATGAGTAACCAAACTCACATGCAAATAGTGAAAAAAAGAAATGAAACAATCTCACTTGTGCTTCAGATTGTCCAACAAAAGATGATTAATTTCTCTCCAACAGGAATTGTCCATATATATAAAAAAGAAACCTATAAAAAATACAATAGTGTAACACTGTCAGAGACTTATTACAGACTCCACATGGAACGGTGGATGAAATAGTGAATAAGACAGTCCCATCCAAAACACAGAGGTTCCCAAGTTTCAGTCTAGACACCAGGGATTTGCTGAATGATGGAGACTCTTACATGTAGCTTACTTCAGCAATGTTTTTGCTAAGCATATGCTGTAAAGGTTTCTGTGCATCTTGTTTTCTGCTCACGGATGATAGGGTTAGTAAATCACATCCGCCTCATATGTTGGGAATAAAATCACAAAGACAGACCCAATTGTGATAAAAACCAATAAGAATGGATTTTATTCAATTAAAAAACACAAGTTATGAGTGATGTACAATATAGATGAAAACCCAGCAATTACTGAGGAAGATGGAATACAGGTGAGCACCTTCAGTAGGTATATGTGTACAGACTACCATAGCCACACCATGAAAAGATAAGACACTCCTTTTCTATGCATTTTGACGCACTGCGGGGTCTTTTTCAAGATGAGTGTCTGTAAAAAAAACTCTAAGATAACATGACAATAGTATCATATATTATTCTCAGTGTAAGGAAATAATGTTATTCCTTACCATAATTATATAATATTCTTATAGATGCAGACAGAGGACAATAATAATGATAAACTGGAACATGTGTATACAAAGTAAATTTGAAATGCAACTTACCACAATTCTAAGCATATGTTTTCATGTCCACCATATTGGAATTGGAACAATAAAGTTCTTCAATATGGACAAACCTCCCATGATCCCTTGCAAGAATAAAAATAGGTTTTGATTGCCTAGCAACCATAGGCCAATGGGGTTTGTTAAAAAGCGGCAATGTGGAAATTCATTATATTAGAAACACAATGCCTATCCCATTTGTAAATGGACATAAATGAATATAAATAAATAATATTGGAGACAGGATGCCACTTGTATGTCACATGGCATATTGTTATCGTGGTCTTCATCATGTCATTATGCCGACATTGTATAATTAATTATGGTATATACCATTAATGTAATGGAGGACGTATAAGGAAGATCACCGCATTATGGTGGTTTTTCACCAAAAACTGTTGCATCATGAAGCTGTTGCATCACAACTAGAGATGTGCACCGGACATTTTTCGGGTTTTGTGTTTTGGTTTTGGATTCAGTTCCGCGGCCGTGTTTTGGATTCGGATGCATTTTGGCAAAACCTCCATGAAATTTTTCTGTCGGATTCGGGTGTGTTTTGGATTCGGGTGTTTTTTTTAAAAAAAACCCTCAAAAACAGCTTAAATCATAGAATTTGGGGGTCATTTTGATCCCATAGTATTATTAACCTCAATAACCATAATTTCCACTCATTTCCAGTCTATTCTGAACACCTCACAAATCACAATATTATTTTTAGTCCTAAAATTTGCACCGAGGTCGCTGGATGACTAAGCTAAGCGACCCAAGTGACCGGCACAAACACCTGGCCCATCTAGGAGTGGCACTGCAGTGTCAGACAGGATGGCCCTTCAAGAAATTAGCCCCAAACATCCCATGATGCAGAGATAAATAAAAAAAGAGTTGCAAGATGGAATTGTCCTTGGGCCCTCCCACCCACCCTTATGTTGTATAAACAGGACATGCACACTTTAACGAACCCATCATTTCAGTGACAGGGTCTGCCACACGACTGTGGCTGAAATAACTGGTTGGTTTGGGCCCCCACTAAAAAAGAAGCAATCAATCTCTTTGCACAAACTGGCTCTACAGAGGCAAGATGTCCACCTCCTCCTCATCATCCGATTCCTCACCCCTTTCACTGTGTACATCCCCCTCCTCACAGATTATTAATTCGTCCCCACTGGAATCCACCATCTCTAGTCCCTGTGTACTTTCTGGAGGCAATTGCTGGTGAATGTCTCCACGGAAGAATTGATTATAATTCATTTTGATGAACATCATCTTCTCCACATTTTCTGGAAGTAACCTTGTACGCCGATTGCTGACAATGTGTCCGGCTGCACTAAACACTCTTTCGGAGTACACACTGGAGGGGGGACAACTAAGGTTAAATAAAGCCAGTTTGTGCAAGGGCCTCCATATTGCCTCTTTTTCCTGCCAGTATACGTACGGACTGTCTGACGTGCCTACTTGGATGCGGTCACTCATATAATCCTCCACCATGCTTTCAATGGTGACAGAATCATATACAGTGACAGTAGACGACATGTCAGTAATCGTTGGCAGGTCCTTCAGTCTGGACCAGATCTGGATTAGACCTTTTCCTGGCAGCCCCAGTTGTGGGAGAATGTGAAGGAGGAGCTGTTGACGGGTCTCGTTCCGCTTGGCTTGACAAGTGTCTCACCAGCAGGTATTTGCACCTCTGCACACTTGTGTCTGCCGGAAAGAGAGATACAACGTAGGCTTTAATCCTAGGATTGAGCACAATGGCCAAAATGTAGTGCTTTTATTTCAATAGATTGACCACCCGTGAGTCCTGGTTAAGCGAATTAAGGGCTCCATCCACAAGTCCCACATGCCTAGCGGAATTGCTCTGTTTTCAATATCTCCAGCTTCTTCTGCAAAAGCCTGATGAGGGGAATGACCTGACTCAGGCTGGCAGTGTCTGAACTGACTTCACGTGTGGCAAGTTCAAAGGGTTGCAGAACCTTGCACAATGTTGAAATCATTCTCCACTGCGCTTGAGTCAGGTGCATTCCCCCTCCTTTGCCTATATCGTAGGTAGCTGTATAGGCTTGAATGGCCTTTTGCTGCTCCTCCATCCTCTGAAGCATATAGAGGGTTGAATTCCACCTCGTTACCACCTCTTGCTTCAGATGATGGCGGGGCAGGTTCAGGAGTGTTTGCTTGTGCTCCAGTCTTCGGCATGCGGTGGCTGAATACCGAAAGTGGCCCGCAATTCTTCGGGCCACCAACAGCATCTCTTGCATGCCCCTGTCGTTTTTTTTTAAATTCTGCACCACCAAATTCAATGTATGTGCAAACATGGGACGTGCTGGAATTTGCCCACATGTAATGCACGCACAATATTGGTGGCGTTGTGCAATGTCACAAATCCCCAGAAGAGTCCAATTGGGGTAAGCCATTCTGCGATGATCTTCCTCAGTTTCCGTAAGAGGTTGTCAGCTGTGTGCCTCTTATGGAAAGCGGTGATACAAAGCGTAGCCTGCCTAGGAACGAGTTGGCGTTTGCGATATGCTGCTACTGGTGCCGCCGCTGCTGTTCTTGCTGCGGGAGGCAATACATCAACCCAGTGGGCTGTCACAGTCATATAGTCCTGAGTCTTCCCTGCTCCACTTGTCCGTGGTTAAGTGGACATTGGGTACAACTGCATTTTTTAGGACACTGGTGATTCTTTTTCTGATGTTTGTGTACATTCTCGGTATTGCCTGCCTAGAGAAATGGAACCTAGATGGTATTTGGTACCGTGGACACAGTACCTCAAGCAATTCTCTAATTCCCTGTGAAATAACACACGTTTTACACCACCGCAGCTGCCATGACCTGAGTTTTCCGATTTGCAGCAGGATGACTGCTGTGATATTTCATCTTCCTCGCAAAGTACTGTTGGACAGTCAATTGCTTACTGGAAGTAGTACAAGTGGTCTTCCGACTTCCCCTCTGGGATGACGATCGACTCACTGCAGCAACAACAGCAGCACCAGCAGCAGTAGGCGTTACACTCAAGGATCCATTGGAGGAATCCCAGTTAGGAGAGGACTTGTCAGACTTGCCAGTGACATGGCCTGCAGGACTATTGGCGTTCCTGTCTAAGGAGGAAATTGACACTGAGGGAGTTGGTGGTGTGGTTTGCAGGAGCTTGGGTACAAGAGGAAGGGATTTAGTTGTCAGTGGACTGCTTCTAATGTCACCCAAAGTTTTTGAACTTGTCACTGACTTATGATGAATGCGCTCCAGGTGACGTATAAGGGAGGATGTTCCGAGGTGGTTAACGTCCTTACTCCTACTTATTACAGCTTGACAAAGGCAACACACGGCTTGACACCTGTTGTCCGCATTTCTGTTGAAATAATTTCACACCAAAGAGGTGATTTTTTTTTGTAATTTGACCAGGCATGTCAATGGCCATGTTCGTCCCACGAACAACAGGTGTCTCCCCGGGTGCCTGGCTTAAACAAACCACCTCCCCATCAGAATCCTCCTTGTCAATTTCCTCCTCAGCGCCAGCAACACCCATATCCTCTTCCCGGTGTACTTCAACAGTGACATCTTCAGTTTGACTAGAACTGGACTGTGGGTGCTCCTTCCAGCACTTGCAGGGGGCGTGCAAATGGTGGAAGCGCCACCTCTTCCCGTCCAGTGTTGGGAAGGTCAGGCATCGCAACCGACACAATTAGACTCTCCATTGGGATTTGTGATTTAGAAGAACGTACAGTTCTTTGCTGTGCTTTTGCCAGCTTAAGTCTTTTCATTTTTCTATGACATTGGGCATCGGCCTTGGCAGACGACGTGGATGGCATTTCATCATCTCGGCCATGACTAGTGGCAGCAGCTTCAGCACGAGGTGGAAGTGGATCTTGATCTTTCCCTATTTTACCCTCCACATTTTTGTTCTCCATTTTTTAATGTGCGGAATTATATGCCAGTAATATATCAATAGCAATGGCCTACTGTACTGTACTATATATGTATACTGTTGGTCACCAAAATGCTGCACTGTAATACTAGAAGCTATAGAAAAGTATATATATTATTGTATATATATCAGTACAGAGCGGTGTAACTGTGACACATGTGTCCTGACAAGCAGTATAGAAGCTATAGAAAAGTATATATATTATTGTATATATCAGTACAGAGCGGTGTAACTGTGACACATGTGTCCTGACAAGCAGTATAGAAGCTATAGAAAAGTATATATATATTACTGTATATCAGTACAGAGCGGTGTAACTGTGACACATGTGTCCTGACAAGCAGTATAGAGCTTAAGAAAAGTATATATATTACTGTATATATCAGTACAGAGCAGTGTAACTGTGACCATGTGTCCTGACAAGCAGTATAGAGGCTATAGAAAAGTATATATATTATTGTATATATCAGTACAGAGCAGTGTAACTGTGACCATGTGTCCTGACAAGCAGTAAAGAAGCTATAGAAAAGTATATATTTTATAGTGGTGGTCCCCAGTCCCCACAATGCAGCACACTGATCAGATATTTGCAGCACACTGAGCACAGATATGGAGTGTTTTCAGGCATAGAACGTAGATATTTTCAGCACACTGAGCACAGATTATTTGCAGCACACTGAGCACAGATATTTTCAGTACACTGAGCACAGATCACTGAGCTTTTCAGGGAGAGAACGCAGCCGCGACCTCTCTGTTCAATCTCCAAAGCACGAGTGAAAATGGCGGTGATGCGCGGCTCCTTATATAGAATACAAATATCGCGAGAATCCGACAGCAGGATGATGACTTTCGGGCGCGTTCTGGTTAACCGAGCAAGGCGGGAAGATCCGAGGCTGCCTCGGAACCGTGTAAAATAGGTGAAGTTTGGGGGGGGTTCAGATCCTGAGGAACCGAACCCGCTCATCTCTAATCACAACGTCATTGTATCAAGTCACATCATGACACCAGCGCATCACAGCACCATCATGTCAGGACGCCATTTCCATGGCAACATAATTTCCACACTACTGCTACAATAGCAATTTCCGAAGCAACATTGTGGAACGCATAAATGCGCTACACCATGGATGTAATGGAGTCTAAAAAAATGGACTACACAATAAACAAAAATGAACATAAATTAACAATATATGCAGGTTTTACAAAAAATATATGTGTAAAAATAACCTGGATCAGCTGCTATGTAGGTGTGTTGGTGACTGTCTCACTTTGAAAGCCAAAAGTCAGTTGGCAGGTGAGCGTTAAACCAGGTTAGCACATTTTTTCCTATGAAGCAGTGGTTGCCAGGTCTCTAAAAAAAATCTATGTGAAAATTTGTGAAAGAGTAGGACTTGCAGTGAAATGGGGTCCAGTGGAGTGGGCTGCAAGCTTACATACATTGTACAATCCATAAACTAAAACCCCATTGTTTATCTAGTTGTATATTAAATCTTTAAGGTGAATGAAACTGCTAAGGAGAGTTCAGGGTTCTCTGTGTATATGTATATTTGAGTTAGGTGGTCACAGCCCACCTCACTCCAACCTAGGGGTGGGGAGTAAATGAGTGCCCCCCCCCCCCCCCCCCCCCCCGGGAATGGAGAGTGCAGTGGATTTCTGTATGAGTATAATATGGTTAATTTTTAATTGGTCCATTTGTGATCATATCTCTCTCTTATGCACCCCTAAGCTCATTTACCTTTAACCTGGGTCAGCTGCTGTTTAGGTGTGTTGGTGACTGTCTCACTTTGAAAGCCAAAAGTCAGTTGGCAGGTGAGCTTTAAACCAGGCTAGCACACTTGTAAAGTTGTGTTGGTGACTGTCTTACCTTTTAAAAGGCATAAGTGTGGCAGGTAAGATTTAAACCAGGTAAGCACATTTTTTTCCTATGAAGCAGTGGTTGCCAGGTCTCTAAAAAATCTATGTGAAAATTTGTGAAAGAGTAGGAATTGCAGTAAAATGGGGTCCCGTTGAGTGGGCTGCAAGCTTACATGCATTGTACAACTCATAAACCAAAACCCTATTGTTTAACTAGTTGTATAGTAAAGCATTAAGGTGACTGAAACTGCTAAGGAGAGTGCCATGTTCTCTGTGTAAAGGTATGTGTAAAAATACATATAAAAATAACATACGTAAAAAAAATATTTTAACAAATAAATTACACACAATATATTAAATGTTATGTTAAATTCATGTACTTCATCTAATTCACTCATAAAACTAAAACCGCCAACAATTTCTCAGCAATTTTTTTTGGGGGGAAAATCATCAGTTAAGTGGTTAAACTGTGTTTTCAGAGTTGAAGAAAAAAGTGAAGATTACGGACTTTATCACATATCAGACTAACTATGTTATTTATACCACAGTCCACAATGTGATTTGGTGTACATAGGCCCTCTTCCGAGTTGTTCGCATCGCTAGCTGCTTTTAGCAGCATTGCACACGCTAGGCTGCCAGCGCTCTGGGAGTGTATCTTAGCTTAGCAGAATTGTGAACGAAAGCTTAGCAGTATGCCTATTAAATATTTCCCTGCAGTTTCTGAGTAGCTCCAGACCTACTCCTAGATTGCGATCACCTCAGTCCGTTTAGTTCCTGGTTTGACGTCACAAACACGCTCTGCGTTCGACCAGCCACTCCCCAGTTCTCCTCCAGCCACTCCCTGCGTTTTAACCTGACACGCCTGCGTTTTTTACCCCCAGAGACATACACTTCCTGTCAATTCACTCACCGATCAGCAGAGCGACTGAAAAGCGTCACTCGGCCCTGTGTAAAATTGCATAGTTTTGTGTGAAATTACTTAGCGCGTGCGCCCCGCGGCCCATACGCATGCGCATAACTGCCGGTTTTAGCTGCTATCTCAATTCTGCTAAAAACGGCAGCGAGCGAACAACTCGGAAATGACCACCATAGTAAAGACTAAATGACAAGTAAAAATCAGATGGTGTGACATGTTTGCAACATTATCAAATGCAATGAGAGCCATCCCTTTTCTTTACATTTTAAGTAACAAACATAATACAACACTAAGGGGACAAAACATTTTTGGGGTCATTGCCAGGGTCAAATATAATCAGAGGTGTGAGAGATAGGAGGACAAAAGAACTGAAATGAGGTATATTTATGATTTAAATACAGGTTGAGTATCCCATATCCAATATGCTTGGGACCAGGAGTATTTTAGATATCTGATTTTTCCGTATTTTGGAATAATTGCATACCATAATGAGATATCATGGCTACGGGACCCAAGTCCATAAGCATAAGCAGGTGGAAAATATCTTTAGGAAACACTGGAACATACTTAAAAGAGATCCAGTAATCGATTCACTGATCCCAGATAGAACGAGACATATTTACAAGAAAGCACCTAATATAAAATCCAAATTAGTGTCCAGTGCATCAGTAGTGACTCCAGCATATCCTAAAGTTTTGTCCAAGGGTTTTTATAGGTGTCTAAACTGTATGGGGTGTAGAAACAGTGAAGGAAAAAATAAAATTAATGAAATCTGTATTAACAACCAGATTATCAAAGATTACAGACTTTATCACATGTGAGACCAAAAATGTGATATATGCCAATCAGCTGTAGTTGCGGTCTATTTTATATCGGACGCACTTCACGTCCTTTAAAAATTCGTATCGGAGAACATATAAGAAATGCTCAAAAAAGAATTATGTACACATTCCTTATCTTCGCATTTTAAGGAATATCATAATTGCTCCCCGTCAGAAATCACAAGGTTTTATGTATAAGCATATTAAACCCAATTTAAGAAATAGAGATATAGCAGCAAGGCTGGCAAAGCAGAAATGGGATTGATTTATCAATGCAAAAACCCTGTCACCAAAAGGCCTTAACGCTGACTTTTGAACTTAAGTGGTTTCTGTAAAATTTTGAGTGTGGAGTACATTGTTTCTAAGAATACACTTTTATGATACTTTGCACTATATGTATGGAATTGAGATTCTGGACTTTTAAATATTGTTTCTAATATGGTTTTGTTTATTTCTTTTGCATCATATACGAATATTCATATGATGAAAAAACCTGGATATGGTCTCCATTGAGAGTGTTCTCTATCAACTCGATTTTACACCTCCGCAATTGTACAGAACGGGTCTCACAATATTCATCATCATGACAGCCGTTCTGGTCTCGGGCACTACATCTCCCATACACCAGTGGGGTTAAATTCCGGAACTGGTGCCTGCCGAACAGGAAGTCAGATAAAGCCGGAAGATGCATGCGCAGATCGCCCGACAGGAGATGATTTGGACTACATCTCCCAGAATACTTAGCGACGGATCGCGGCGGGGATGTTTTTATGTTTATATCTGGATGATTTCACACTAAGGAGAGACAATCATCCTAGGATCATGATGTGCCCATCCTGGACTTAATATTATAGAGTGTTGAGGTGTTTGTATTCTTTGCACTAAAGTCCCACAAGATTGAAAATACTACATTTCCCACAATACCTTGCGGGACCGGAAGTGAATGGGAATACTGTGACAACCAAGTCACTTTTAAAGATAGAGAATGGCTGCAACATATGGGTTATTATATATGAAGTTTTATCATTTTAATTATGATTGAAGATTGTTAAGGATTATGTTGTTTTTTGAGAATTTCTAAGTGCTCGATTACAGGATGACATCACTTCCTGTGGATGAATTTCCTGTCAGCACAACATTGGCTACTGGCATCATAAATACCTGGCTCCCCACACAGCAGGTCATGTCTTGACAAAGGTCCTAGGACCAAAACGCGTCGACAGACCGCTGTGTGAGTAGCCTTTTTCATCTATGGACTTTTAACTGTATTTTTTTTACATTTTTTCTTTTACTCGGATGATTTTCTGTGGAACTTGCTTTTATTGCTTTTTTCATACATGTCTTTTATGGATTGTTATACTTTTTGAGGAATAAAAACTAGTCAGATAATTTTTGGAGTCAAAGAGTTTTCTGCCCCATTGTGTCGACAAAGTACGAATTCAGTAAAGATACCTTGATGGGAGTTTCCTCTACATATCGAGCTGTGAGTTGTGGTACGATATCTAAACGTGAACAGTCACCAAAAGTCACACTGTGTTGTAGCATCCACAGTTCTACACATTGGTTGTTTTCCTTTTTTGTCTTCCAACTACACGAGACCGCCACACGACGCAGTGACACATCAAGAGCCAAAACTGAACATGCACTAAAAGATACCTTGATAGGAGTCATAATTTCCTCCAAAATGTCTGCGGAATCAACACCACGCAATGTGGGAGAAGCCCCATCTCGGTTGCCTCGTGTAGCTGACATAACAATAAGCACAATATTGGGCAACCTGGAACAATTCTTAGCAGTGATATACCTAGCAAGAACTCCCAGTGTAGTGTGACTTTTCTGTCAGCACAAACCTGGAATCCAAGAGATATATGGTGACTATAACTCACAGAGAAAAATACACAGCAAGTATATCTTGTGAAATTCCTATATCATTTAGAAAACCTGACACACTTAGCCCCCTCAGGTTACAGAATATAGGAGTAGCACGATGAGTGAAATACCCAATATGGCAGCCACGCAGCAGCTACATGCACACACACATATATAGTCACACGCATACCATGCAGAAGTTATACACCATAAAACTGCACTGGACCAGCAATACAAAGTAATACTCACTATAGCTATATATGTTAACAATAGATATAACAAAGCACAGTAGATACTGGATGTATATCACAGGGTGTTTGCACCACACAGCCCTGAATGTATGCACTCTTTCTTAACTAACACTGTCCCTTGACAGGTAGAATACTTAAGTGTCCTGTAAAATGAACAGCGCTGACGAGCAGACGGCTTTACATAGGAGGATTTGCCCCAGCAGTCCCAGGAACAGCGCAGCTCCGTGTGATGGCGGCTGAGAGGGAGTGAGAGAGAGATATGCAGCTCCAGGGTGGGAACATTCACTGAAATAGTGCCCTGGGGCTGGGGGAGGGGCTACAGGTTAGGCCTTATCCCCCTGCTGGCTTCCCCACCGGGCGCTGCGGGAATTGATTAAAATGGGGTTTTTATGAAAGAAAAGCCCCCACCTGCACCCTGTGCCCCAGTGACTAGTGGAGCGGCTGCCCCGTTACAGTGTCCACACCAGCACGCGCGGCCCGCCTCCCAAGGCTGCGCCGGATCGCAGTTAACAATGGGCCAAAGAGACCACTTACCTCCCCTTGTACCTGCGGCCACGTGATCCTGGAGGGCAGCGGTGGGTGTGTGTGACTAACAGAAGGACACCGGAGCCTCCGCTGTAGTTACCCAGCAACCAGGGCACAGGAGTATACAGCACCACTGGGGGAGTGATGGAGCTGCAGCAAAGGATGTCTTATGTGACATGCATAAAAGCTGCAGCCCTTGAAGTCTTCAAAAGTTCTTTTCTTCTGATTAAGCTATAATATGGGCTGCAATGGCAGCCCCCTTGTTGACTGCCTGCTTACTGCACGGCACCAACTTACAAACTGAGCTCCTGTGCACGGAGGCGGGGTTATAGAGGAGGCTGCGCTGTGCATCTTGGGAACAGTCAAAGCTTTGAGCCTGTTGGTGCCTCGGATCAAGATCCTACTCTACACCCCCAATGTAAATCCTTGTGGAGCCCAGTGTACCCCGCAGCAGAAATCAACCTTGCAGCTGCATTCAGAATGGATTGTAGCCTGTGTTTGGGAAGACCAGTGAGGAGACAATTACAATAATCATAGTGGCAACACTATGATGTCGACTGCTATGATATCAATATGTATAAAATGTTCACATGTCAACATTTGGAAAATGTTGCAAAGGGCAAATAGTCAACATATGAAAAATTGATAAAGTGAAAATGTTGACATTAGCATTAAAGTTAGACTTTCCGTACAAATGGATTGTCACCATTGTGACCATGCTGACATTTCATAAGTGTCCACAAGCTGAGTGTTGACATACAGTATCTGTTGACTTCAACACCATGTAGCCATTATGAATGTCACTGTTCACCTAATATACCCAGCTAATAGAATGAGAGAGAGAATGGAAAACAAAACACTTTATACAGCTCGGCTGAATGTAAAAAATAAAAATAGAGATAAGCAGGTTCCGTTGCTTGAGAACCGAACCCCTCCAAATTTCACTGTCTGAGTCCGGATCTGAGTCCGGTTCAGGTTTTCCCGCCAGACTCGGAAACCAGAATGAAGCAAAACGTCATCATCCCGCTGTCGGATTCTCACGGGTTTTGGATTCCATATAAAGAGCCGCACGTTGACGCCATTTTCACTTTAGTTCTGGAGAGTGTATAGAAAGGACATATCTCCTCAGTGTCTGAGCAGAAAAGTTGCATGGCGTGTTGGGTGGCGACCTGCTCTTTTGTATCATTGCAGTGGTGCTGTATTTTGCGGCAACAGTCCAGTGGTGGTGTCTTATGCTGCATCAGTCTAGTCACAGTGGTAGTGTCCTGTTCTGCCATATGTCCAGTGCTGCTGTATAAGTTCAGTTGTTCTGTCTTGTGCTGCATCAGTCCAGTGGTGGTGTCCCGTGCTGCCATAAGTCCAGTGGTGGTGTCCTATGCTCCAATAAATCAAGTGGTGCTGTATAAGTCCAGTCCAGTGGTGCTGTCTTGTGCTGCATCAATCCAGTGGTGGTGTCTTGTGCTGCATCAGTCCAGTCACTTCAGTGGTGGTGTCCTTTGGTGCTAAAAGTCCAGTGGTACTGCTGTATAAGTCCAGTCCAGTGGTGCTGTCATGTGCTGCATCAGTCCAGTGGTGTTATCCTGTGCTGCCATAATTCCAGTGGTGGTGTCCTGTGCTGCCATAAGTCCAATGATGCTGTTGTATAAGTCCAGTCCAGTAGTTCTGCCATATACTGTAAGTCAAGTCCAGTGGTGCTGCCATATAATTCCAGTCCAGTGTTGCTGCTGTATAAGTCTAGTGGAACTGCCATATAACTCCAGCGGTACTGCCATATAAGTCCAGGGATACTGCTGTATAAGTCCAGTGGAGCAGCCATATAAATCCAGCGGTACTGCCTCATAAGTCCAGTGGTAATGCCGTATAAGTTATGGGATACTGCCGTATAAGTCCACAGGTACTGCTATATAAGTCCAGCGGTACAGGCATATAAATTCAGCGGTACTGCCGTATAAGTCCAGGGGTACTGCTGTATAAGTCAGGCTGTACTGCCGTCAAAGTCCAGAGGTACTGCTGTATAACTTCAATCCAGTGGTGCTGCAGTATAAATTCAATCCAGTGGTGCTGCAATATAAGTCCAGTCCAGCGGTGCTGCCATATAAGTCCAGCGGTACTGCCATATAAGTCCAGCGGTACAGCCGTATAAGTCTAACGTTACTGCTGAATAAGTCCATGGGTACTTTCTAATTAGTCATGGGCTACTGCCATATAAGTCCAGCAGTACTGCCGTATAAGTCCAGTGGTGCTGTATAAGTCCTGTCCAGTGCTGCTGTCTTGTGCTGCATGAGTCAAGTGGTGGTGTCTTGTGCTACATCAGTCCAATCACTCCAGTGGGGGTGTCCTGTGCTGCCATAAGTACAGTGGTGCTGCTGTATAAGTCCAGTCCAGTGGTACTGTCTTGTGCTGCATCAGTCCAGTAATGGTGTCCTGTTCTGCCATAGGTCCAGTGGTGGTGTCCTGTGCTGCCATAAGTCCAGTGCTGCTGCTATATAAGTCCAGTACAATGGTGCTGCCATATAAGTCCAGTCCAGTGGTGCTGCCGTATAAGTCCAGTCCAGTGGGGGTGCCATATAGGTCCAGCGGTACAGCCATACAAGTCCAGCGGTACAGCCGTATAAGTCCAGTGGTACAGCCGTATAAGTCCAGTAGTACTGCCGTGTAAGTCCAGCGGTACTGCTGTATAACTCCAGTGGTACTGCCATATAACTCCAGCGGTACTGCCATATAAGTCCAATGGTGCTGTCCTGTGCTGTATATTATTTACTCCAAATAAAGGGTCTATTAATATTTAATCCAAATAATTTTTACAGGGTTTTACCTGTGTAGTGTAGGGGTACACTTTTCTGTGCTGCATATTATTATAATAACACCAAATATAAGGGTTATTATCCAAATATTTTTTACAGTCTTTGCTGTGTGTGTGGTTTAGGGGTATGCTCTCCTGTGCTGCATATTATTATAATAACTCCAAATAAAAGGGGTATTATCCAAATACTTTTTACAGGATTTGGTGTGTGTGTGTGTGTGTGTGTGTGTGTGTGTGTGTGTGTGTGTGTGTGTGTGTTCGTGTGTTCGTGTGGTTTAGGGGTATGCTATAAAAGGGTTATTATCCAAATAATTTTTACAGGGTTTACCCTGTGTGGTTAGGGTTATGCTCTCCTGTGCCACTTATTGTTTTATAGCTCCAGAAAAACAAAACTTTGGAGGATAAAATCGGGAAATATCAAGAACCACTTCCTCCTTCTGCTGAAGCTGCTGCCACTAGTCATGACATAGACAATGAAATGCCATCAACGTCGTCTGCCAAGGCCAATGCCCAATGTCATAGTAGAGGGCATGTAAAATCCAAAAAGGCAAAGTTCAGTAAAATAACCCCCAAAAATAAATTAAAATCGTCTGAGGAGAAATGTAAACTTGCCAATATGCCATTTACAACATGGGGTGGCAAGGAATGTCTGAGGCCGTGGCCTATATCCATAACTAGTGGTTCAGCTTCACATGACGATGGAAGCCCTCATCCTCCCCCTAGAAAAATGAAGAGAGTTAAGCTGGCAAAACCACAGCAAAGAATTGTGCATTCTAAGATGGTATCACAAATCCCCAAGGAGAGTCCAATTGTGTCGGCGGTTGTGATACCTGACCTTCCCAACACTGGATGGGAAGAGGTGGCTCTTTCCACCATTTGGATGCCCTCTACAAGTGCTGGAAGGAGCCCCCACAGTCCAGTTTATGATATTCAAATTGAAGATGTCACTGTCGAAGTACACCAGGATGAGCATACGGGTGTCGCTGGCGCTGAGGAGGAAGTTGATGAGGAGGATTCTGATGGTGATGTGGTTTGTTTAAATCAGGCACCGGGGGAGACAGTTGTTGTCTGTGAGATGAATAAGCCCATTGTCTTGCTTGTGCAAAATACCAAAAAAGCCACCTCTTTGGTGTAGAATTATTTCTCCACAAATGTGGAGGTGTCAAGCCATCTGTTTCCTTTGTCAATCCATAATAAGTAGGGGTAAGAACAGTAACCACCTTGGAACATCCTCCCTTATACGTCACCTGCAGTGCATTCATCACAAGTCCTTGTCAAGTTCAGAAACATCAGGTAATAGCGTATGCAGTCCACTGAAACCTAAATGATGTGGTTTTGTTTAAATATTATTCTTCTGTGAGGATGTAAACACTGTAGGGGGGTGGAATCTGAGGATGAGGATGACATCTTGCCAGTTTGTGCAAGGAGAGATTTGTTGCTTCTTTTTTGGTGGGGGCCCAAGCAAACCAATCATTTCAGCATAATCGTGTCGCTGAAATGATTGGTTTGTTAAAGTGTGCATGTCCTGTTTATACAACATAAGGGTGGGTGGGAGGGCACAAGGACAATCCATCTTGCACCTCTTTTTCTTCTTTGCATTATGTGCTCATTGGCGCCTATTATTTAAAAGTGCCATCCTGTCTGCCACTGCAGTTCCACTCCTAAATGGGCCAGGTATTTGTGGTGCCCACTTGGGTTGCTTAGCTTAGTCATTGGGGTGACAGGTATGGGCTGTGGGTGACAGGGAGATGGTGACAGACACAGCAGATGATGCTGTGTTCCACTTCTGGTGGAGAAGAGATTGGAAAAAAATTATATCTTCATGGGGCTTTGTGAGGGCTTCTGATAATACCCATGATCCACAGAAATGTCATTATAAATTTAAGACTAGATCCATGAGTTCCTTCTTGCCCTGCATTCCACAGCTGTCTCACTTCTTTGCGTGGAACGCATCTGGAGCACCAGTAGAATGCATTTGGAATGCATCCCACTCTGCTGGAAATGCCACTTATTACCTGTTCACATCTAGTGTTCATAGATATAGGGTAGTCCTGGGAATTCTAAACAAATGCTGGGGTTTACGGGGGCCTTTTTATTATATGGATTTTTCCTTAATGGAGTCCTATAACAGAGGCAGGAACACTTCCTGCCTTTGGACTGCATTGAACCCTGCAGTCTTGACCCAGGAACTAATATAGGTGCCGCTGTAAATGAAAAACATAAATAATACAATGTTTTACTGAAATACAATAGTACAATATATTAAAGGACAATTTGGTACAGGTTGAGTATCCCATATCCAAATATTCCGAAATACGGAATATTCCGAAATACAGAATTTTTTGAGTGAGAGTGAAATAATGAAACCTTTGTTTTCTCATGGCTCAATGTACACAAACTTTGTTTGATACACACAATTATTAAAAATATTGTATTAAATGACCTTCAGGCTGTGTGTATAAGGTGTATATGAAACATAAATGAATTGTGTGAATGTACACACACTTTGTTTAATACACAAAGTTAAAAAAAATATTGGCTAAAATTACCTTCAGGCTGTGTGTATAAGGAGTATATGAAACATAAATGCATTCTGTGCTTAGACTCAGGTCCCATCACCATGATATCTCATTATGGTATGCAATTATTCCAAAATACGGAATAATCCGATATCCAAAATACTCCTGGTCCCAAGCATTTTGGATAAGGGATACTCAACCTGTATTAATGACTATTCAATTAGGCCCACCTTTTGTCACCTAGGTGAAAAAACTGGGTCTTTTCTATATTTTTAGGGTGAATGGGGATCAATAGCATGGCTGTTTTTTCGCCTAGGTGAAAAATACAGCAGGATTGGCGAATCCACATGTTTTCTCACCTGCGCCGGTGAAAAAACCCGGTATTTGAAGATATCCAACACCAGCATGTATCTACAGGCCATGATTTTTAAAGGATGCTTCGCAGTTATAGGCTTAAACACTCAGGACAAAAATTATTTCTGTGGACGTTGTCATACATATGGAATGCTTGATTGCCATAAATGCAAAAATTACTTTTGTCACTTAAAAGGATATTCTGCAATTGCATTACATTCAGCTGTCTATCACCTGCAGCGACAGCACGTCTGTCAGTAAAGTTAACCCTTGTGAAGTGAGGAATTCCGGGTTTATGTCCCATGAGTGCTATTGTGCAGAAGCGGCCATCGGCCTGCACCTACGCAAATTGGAAGTGGGTGGAAATGGATCCTTTGCAACCCTCTCCAGAGGCTTCCTACAATAAGAAGCCCATAGACTTCTGTAGGCAAAGGCAACAGTAGAAGGGGCACATCTTTACATTGGTAATACAGTAGATCAGATCATGGAGATGCTTCTGGAATCAATTTCACAATCACACATTCTCCTGCTTTTCTCATTCTCATATCCTTGGACCTCATAGTACCAGCAGGCAGATTACTGTGCTACATATGGAACTGTGACTTTTTCTGAACTGAACTGTGTGGATAATTGTGTGACCAACATCCTTAAACATTTAAACAAAGTAATTGGATTTAGCCATGAAAAGATTGAAACTCATTAATTACTACTAAAATGTACTCAAAATTGACTGAAAACAGACTTTAGCCTGAAATAGAACATCATACAGAACATTGGTACTTTGACGTAGAGTTCTATACAAAACACTTAATTACTAAGAGTTGATTTGAAAATTGACTCAAAAGTGAGTCAACATCAAGTATAACTCACATAAATTAATAGATACATCTGAATTAGGTATTTTAACTGCTAAACCATGTGCAATTGGCCTCATTATGTTGCCTATAAAAAGGGACACAACCATGTGTTGCACTTTGGCTGTAGTAATCTTGGATACACAAGGCTGTGTAATGCTACGTGTTTTCCTGCAGTATGCAAATCATCAACTGACTGAAGAGACCCAGCAGCAGCAAAGACAGAAATCTGAGCATCTTGTTGAGGTCACCTAGAGCCTGTGCAGGCTTAGGTTCTTCTGTGGTGAGATAAACCCCAATGCACTGTTTGCAAGCAAAGTCATACAGATGTTCCACCTCAGCTGTTCCAAAATAATATTGCTTTATGACCTTGTCAAGACTCAGCTTGAGCCAGACACTGCACCAGAATGTGTCATATCGGGCCTGCACAAGATGCTTTGTGTTTTGCATCTCTTTGCTACTGCCTCCTTTCAAACAGTGTCTAGCCGACCCATAACCCAGCCTGTGGGGGCACTCTTTCCATTTGCAAACAACTATATTTGCTTTCCCAGCCAGGAGTTACAGTGGCAGGAACTAAGGGTAGCTCTTCATATTCTCTAATGCAAGCCTAATGTCCTGGAAACTATAGCTTGCACACACATGGTGTAGGGATGAGACCACACAGAAATACTGCACATGTGTATACCATTATCATTCTGTGAACGTGCAGGTGGTCTGTGGGGTGTGGTATGGTAGGCCAGCGGCCGGGCTCCCGGCGACCAGCATACCGGCGCCGGAAGCCCGACCGCCGGCATACTAACAGGGTGGCGAGCACAAATGAGCCCCTAGCGGGCACGGTGGCGCGCTACGCGCCACGCTATTTTATTCTCCCTCCAGGTGGGTCGTGGACCCCCACGAGGGAGAAAAAGTGTCGGTATGTCGGCTGTCGGGATTCCAGAGCCGGTATACTGTACGCCGGGATCCCGACAGTCGGCATACTGAAGACCACCCGGTCTGTGATGCACAACAAAAAATGATGAATGTTGTGACTGTCATGGTTCATGTCATTATACTTACATCCTCAGCAATTTATACCTGTCATGTAAATTTGAGGCAAAACAAATGCCAGAGGGATAGTTGGTCGGTAAGTCAACACAATTTATTAATTTATATATTAATGTCATTATGAGATATAGAAACATAGAAACATAACATTTGATGACAGATAAAAACCACTTGGCTAATTTAGTCTGCCCTTTTTTTACCATAGTTTTATCTCAATCCTAATTTGATCCTTATTTTTCAGTAAGGATATCCTTATGTCTATCCCATGCATGTTTAAATTGCTCTACTGTCTTAGCCTCTATCACCTCTTGTCCGCTACCCTTTCTGTGAAGTAATTTTTCCTCAAATTACACCTGAACCCCCCCCCCCCTCCAGTCTCAGTGCATGTCCTCGCGTCCTGTTGCTTCTCTTCATTTGAATTTTTTTCCCTCCAGGACTTTGTTAAAACTCTTGATATATGTGAAAGTTTCTATCATGTCCCCCCTTTCCCATCTCTACTCCAAAATATACATATTGAGATTTTTCAGGCTTTCTGGGTATGTTGTGTGATGTAGGCCATGCACCATTTTAATTGCCCTTCTTTGTACAGTCTCTGATGTATTAATATCCTTTTAAAGATATGGCCTCCAGAATTGAACACAGTATTCTAGATGAGGCCGTACCAATGACCTATACAGTGGCATTATTACTTCTTTCTTTCTGCTGCTGATTCTTCTCCCAATGCAGCCAAGCATCCGACTTGCCTTCCTCATTGCTGTGTTACATTGCTTACCTGCCTTTATGTCACCTGAAATAGTGACACCTAGATCCCTTTCCTCCTCAGTAGTTTCCAGTATAGTGCCATTAATACTATATGTATCCTTTATGTCACCTGAAATAGTGACGCCTAGATCCCTTTCCTCCTCAGTAGTTCCCAGTATAGTGCCATTAATACTATATTTATCCTTTATGTCACCTGAAATAGTGACTCCTAGATCCATTTCCTCCTCAGTAGTTTCCAGTATAGTGTCATTAATACTATATTTATCCTTTATGTCACCTGAAATAGTGACTCCTAGATCCCTTTCCTCCTCAGTAGTTTCCAGTATAGTGCCATTAATACTATATTTATCCTTTATGTCACCTGAAATAGTGACTCCTAGATCCCTTTCCTCCTCAGTAGTTCCAGTATAGTGCCATTAATACTATATTTATCCTTTATGTCATCTGAAATAGTGACTCCTAGATCCCTTTCCTCCTCAGTAGTTATCAGTATAGTGCCATTAATACTATATTTATCCTTTATGTCACCTGAAATAGTGACTCCTAGATCCCTTTCCTCCTCAGTAGTTTCCAGTATAGTGCCAGTAATACTATATTTAGCCTTTGGATTTTTGAGGCCCAAGTGCACGATTTTGCATTTTTTTGGCATTAATCTGTACACTTTTGACCATTCCTCTAGTCTACCTGGATCCTCAATCATTTATTTTACCACTCCTGGTGTGTCTACCCTGTTGCATACCTTTGTGTCATCTGCAAAAGGCATAATTCTCCTTTAATGCCATATGCAATGTCACCAACAAAGACATTAAAAAGCACTGGTCCAAGTACAGAACCCTGGGGTACTCCACTGGTAACATTTCCCTCCTGTGAATGCACTCCATTTACTACAACTCTCTGTTTTCTATCCTGCAACTAAGATCTTATCCATTCAACAATCTTAATATTCAATCCCAAACTTTCAAGTTTATTTAGCAGTCTGCGATGTGGAACAGTGTCTAAAGCCTTACTAAAGTCTAGATAAGCTATATCCACGGCTCCACCTTTATCCATCACTTTAGTCACACAGTCAAAAAATTCAATAAGATTTGTTTGACATGATCTCGCCCCAGTGAATCCATGCTGTTTGGGATCCTGTAAATTGCTGGATTTCACATAATATACAACTCTTTCTTTTAAGTGTGTTTCAATCAATTTCCCTATTACTGATGTAAGACTCACTGGTCTGTACTTGTTTACCTCTTCCTTGCTTCCATTTTTGAACAGTGGGACTACGGTTGCTCTTTTCCAGTCCTCTGGAATTACACCTGTAGCTAATCACTGCTTAAATACTTCTGTTAATTGTGCAACCAGCACCTCTTTAAGTTCTTTTAGTATCCTTGGATGTATCCCATCTGGCCCCATAGATTTTCCACTTTCAGCTTTGAGAGTTCTGTTAGGACCTTCTCCTCTGTAAATGTACGTGTTTCATTTCCCTGAATATCCCTGCAACTTAACTGTGGCCCTTCCCCTCTCTTTCAGTAGTGAATACTGAGCAAAAATAATTATTAAGATGATTTGCTATTACATTGTCTTCCTCAACAAGACTCACAGTCTCTGTCTTTAGTTTTATTATTCTGCCTTTAGTTTTTCTCCTTTCACTTATATACCTAAGAAAAAGTTTTGCCTTCTTTACCCACTATCTGGGCTATTTTCTCCTCAGCTTGTGCCGTTGCACATCTGATTACTTTCTTAGTCTCCTTCTGTCTAACAAAATATATCTCTTTGCCTTTATTATTTTGTGTCTGCTAATATTTCCTAAAAAGCCATCTTTTTGCTTTCAAAAAATAATTTAATTATATTTTTATTGTATGTTTTCTTTCACAGGGAATTTAGGGCATGGCTGTTGTTTCATTCTCCAATCCACAGATTCCTGCTGAGCATAAGTATAACAAGGCATATATAGCCACCAGATCAGTGATAGAACAAACTATTGGGCTATAAAACCTAATTTCAGCTGTCTTGACAAGTCTGTGACATTTTTTATATAATATTTTGAAGGTGTTGGATATTGTGCTCTGTTGCTTTATACTGCATAATCTGGCATTACACCAACCGCCACCATTCAATTATGTAATACACAGTGAGAAAGTAGTGGGTCTTACTTATGTCTGACACTGTGATGACAGAGAGTAGATGGCAGATTAGGCAATCAGTGATAACAAAATACTTTCAACATCTGTAAGTATTTCATACCATAACCAACATATATATTTTTAAAAAAATGTAATACATTATTTCTAAATGTTTATTAAAAAAATGGAAGCAAAAAACATTTATTTGTGCATTTTGTTATCATGTATGGAAACATAAACATTAGTCTATTAGTATGAAATTTGTTTTTTGTTAACATTCACTTTTTAACATTAGAAAAAAAATGAAAGCAACAATAAAATGTTAAATAAAAACAATTATACAAAAAAAATTGTGTTTTGTTAAAAAAAATTAATGATATGATAGGGGTCAGGTTCAGTGTGTAGCTGAAAGTACTCTCTAAGTGGGCAGCTGGGTCCAGGGTATATCTGAAATCAGGAGTATTGCCCATTATTTTCGTGAGCCAGGAGTGCCACACAACTTTTGGGAGCTTCCCAGCTGTTCCTGGAAAGTGGATATGTCCACCTTTATAAACATTTCTGAATTCAGCTATCTAGCAAAATAATCTTTGATAACGATCTACAGATGGTACAGGAGGTTTGCTTCCAGGTGTGTGCAATTTGATATTTAGCCACAGAGGAAACATGCAGAATCAATTTGTTAAAAAGTTTGGGCAACTGGCAGCATAGGCACATTAGAGCAGTGAGGCTGGGGTTCAGATGGAAGCATTAAGGGCTACAAAGGCAATGAGAGATTGGACAACCTTCCTAAAGGGCACAAATTTTGGACAAGTCCACCAAATATGAAACATGAACCTACCAGGCCGAAGTGATGACAACAAAGAAATGTTAGGGTACATTTGTTGTAGACATTCCTATAATGAGTTAACAGTGGAGGGATGTAGTTGTGTGACTGATAGTCAGGAGACTGCCAGTCACATAATCGACGCCTACATCCCACTCCCTCTAGATCCTGACAGTCAACATGCTGACTAGCAGGGTCTATTCCCATTCGTGGTGTCCATGACACCCTTAGAGTTGGAATAAAAGCTGTGGTGAGAGCAGCAAGCCAGCAAAGAGGCTTGTTGCTCTCGACCCCTGTGGAATTCCGCCACCAGGGTCAGAAGATATCGAAAACATCAGTGGGTCTATACTTTATAGGAATTTTTCTTGATGGAGACGCAGATAGAGCATTTTCTAGACATTTAGATGATAAGCCTCCCAGTTTTTCTTCCCCTAGGAAATTGCCAAGGTGTGATTCGCAAGAAAATTTGTGTGCATCTAGGGGTGAGTGTTTCATGGCTAGAATGGAGTGTCAGAATTGGTATATAATGCCTCTTTCTGTGGGCCTGTTGGCTGCATAAAGAGTCAAGGGCAGGAATGGATAAGGTTATGGAGCTAATTTGGAGGTATTTGTGAAAATAATTATTATGGAAGGAGATGTCTTTCACGTAATTCAGCAAAAGATTGAGGAAAAATCAACACATTAGGAAAGAAAATTTCACATTGCTGAAACAAGCAATGAAGGAGATTAATTGGGAAATTGTATTTCATGGTAAGAATACTGCTGAAATGTGGGACATTTTTACAACTGCGCTCAATAAGTACACTAATTTATATATTCCTAAAGTCAACAAAAACAGAAGAAGGAAATCCAAACTGATGTGGCATAATAAAAAGGTCAAGGAACAAATGGATAAAAAGAGGCATGCTATCAAAGCATTTAAGTCTGACGGAAAGGTGGAATCATTCCAGTTCTACAAGGAATGTAACAAAAAAAGCGATTAGAGCAGCTAAAATAGAAAATGAAAATCAAAAAGTTCTTTAAGTATATAAACGGTAATAGGTTGAAAAGGGAGAATATTCGGCCCTTAAAGGGTAAGCTGGATATCTTGATTAATGATGATAGGGAAAAAGCAGATTTATTTAATAAATTGTTTTCATCAGTATTCACGAAAGAGGACAGGTTGACGAGAGTAGAGCATAACATAAATAATAATAATGACCCAATGCTTGGTACTTGCTTAAATGAGGGATTAATCCGGGAGAGACTAAGTAAAATTAAGATAAATAAATCTCCTGGGCCGGATGGACTCCACCCCAGGGTTCTTATGGAACTAAACGTATAGATATCGAAACCTCTACTGTATATTTGATCTTCAGCAAGTCAATTAGATCAGGAATGATACCAAAGCACTGGCGTATAGCAGAGGTAGTCCCAATATTTAAAAAGGGTATTAAAATGCTCCCCGGGTACTATAGACCAGTTAGCTTGACATCTATTGTGGGGAAAATACTAGAAGGTATATTAAGGGATAGCATTCTAGAGTACTTGGATAACTCCAAGGTTATCCAAGGAATCTACATGGATTTGTGAAGGACAGGTTATGTCAAAGTAACTTAATAAGCTTCTACGAGAAAGTGAGCGATAATATTGATAAGGGTCAAGCAGTGGATGTGATCTTTTTAGACTTCTCTATGGCTTTTGACAAAGTTCCACACAGGAGACTAATTCTCAAACGAAGAGAGCTTGGGGTAGGAAACACTATCTGTACTTGGGTGAGTAATTGTCTGTTTAATAGAGAAAAGCAAGTGGGGGTTAATAGGATGTACTCTGAATGGGCTTCAGTACTCAGTAGAATACCGCAGGGCTCAGTACTCGGGCCATTGCTGTTTAATATATTCATTAATGACCTACTGTAGGTGAGGGACTGGAAAGCACAGTGTCAAATTTCGCAGATGATACTAAATTATGTAGAATAATTAATTCGGACAAGGATGTTGAGTCTCTACAGAATGACTTATCTAGACTGGAGGCCTGGGCAGACAAATGGAGAATGAGGTTCAATATAGACAAATGTAAAGTTATGCACCTTGGGACTTAGAACAATCAGGCAGCCTATAAACTAAATGGAGAAAATGTAGGAATAACGGTAGTTGAAAAGGATCTGGGTGTGCTCATCGATAATAAACTTGGTAGCAGTATGCAATGTCAAAATGCAGCAGCAAAGGCTAATAAGGTGTTATGCATAAAACGGGGTATGGAGACAAGTAATGAGAGTGTAATCCTGCCTCTGTACAAACCTGGAATATTGTGTACAGTTTTGGGCACTATATTATAAAAAAGATATCTTGGAACTCAAAAGGGTTCAGAGGCGAGCCACTAAACTGGTTAAGGGGTTAGAGGCACTGTACTATGAGGAAAGATTTAAAAGGCTTGATACAGATGGGTCCACCGTTATCTTGACTAGTTTTCTGCGCCTAGGCACAACATGACTTATTAGCATAAACAATACAGAGAACAATACAGCAGGGGATTAAGTAATTAAAGGAAGGGATTAAGTCCGATTGGCCAGTCTCAGTTAATCCTATTAAAGGTCAAGATAAATGTGGATCCATCTGTATGTTCACACTGGAAAAGAGGCGACTGAGAGGGGACATCATTAATATATATATAAATACATTAAGGAACAATAAAAGGATCTATCAAACGATTTGTTTACCAAAAAACACTACATAGGACACTAGGACACCCCCTGAGGTTAGAGGAGAAACAATTCCATACCCAACGGAGAAAAGGATTCTTCACAGTAAGAGCAGTAAGGATTTGATATTCTCTGCCAGAGAAGGTAGTAATGGTGGACTCAATCAAAAAGTTTAAAAAGGGATTAGATAAATTCCTAGCTGAAAAAAATATCCAGTGATACAGCATTTAATTAATATTTAAAAAAATAATAATAATGTAATGTGCAATAGGTTGAACTCGATGGACATTTGTCTTTTCTCAACCTCAACAACTATGTAACTATGTTACAAAACTATCGAGATACTGGCAGAAGCCTTGATGCCAGCTGATATCCAGGTAGATGCCATATGGGATGATTGACTTGGAGAAGGGGGAGACATTGCTGGTTCCACAGGGGTGTTTGAGGTGAGTGATAAATAGAAAGAGTGAATTTGGTAACAAGAGAGTCCCATCTGGATAGGGTAAGAGCAACCAGGCGAACCGAAAGTCGAATATAGGCCTGTATTTGTGAAGAAGCCACATAACATTTTTTAATGATTGATTATTCCAATAAATATACTGTAGCATACAGTTTAGGCTGAAAGTTGCCAGCCCCTGTTACTCACCATGCTGGGTCAGGCGTGGTGGCTTATTCTTGTTGTAGACATTCACCCTGGATATGAGCTCAGCAGGCAATACATTAATATACTATATATTCAAGTGGCTTCTCATGTGCAAATTAGTCTGGATAAGATGGGTTGAATTTACCACTATGTTATTTAAATCCTTAAAAACCGGAACACGGGGAGAAAGTAAGGCATCTTGAATGCTTATCGTTATAAGTCACATTTAACACAGTTTTACTGTCATGGGTTGGAGACTACCAGACAGTCGCTGATGAGGTCATTTACCTCAGGTGCTCCAGCGCTAGACCTCAGGGATTATAGGCTCTGGCAATTAATGAGGCCCCAGAACCCTTAAGTGGATGTCTGCAGTGGGGAGTAAGGCCCTCCTCTAGTTGCCCCTCCCTCTAGTACATGGCCAGTCTCCTTTGTGTTTCCCACCTTGAACTGTATTTACCGGTTTCCGTCTAAGTTGCAATGAGACTAAGTACATGTGGTGTGTTATAGTCACTGTGCGGTTGTGCTCTCTGGAGAGTCTGTTACTGATAGCTATTTTTTGGTGGCAAGATCTAACTAAGGAAGCTGTTTTTTAGTCTCCCTGTAGCCTACTCTCTGGAGGCAGGTGATACAGCACTCATTTCCTACATACCTCTGTGGTATTGCATAGTGAAATTTAGGGGGTAATTCTGAGTTGATCGCAGCAGGAATTTTGTTAGCAGTAGGGCAAAACCATGTGCACTGCAGGGGGGGCAGATATAACATGTGCAGAAAGAGTTAGATTTGGGTAGGTTATTTTGTTTCTGTGCAGGGTAAATACTGGCTGCTTTATTTTTACACTGCAAATTAGATTGCAGATTGAATACACCACACCCAAATCTAACTCTCTCTGCACATGTTATATCTGCCTCCCCTGCAGTGCATATGGTTTTGCCCAACTGCTAACAAAATTCCTGCTACGATCAACTTGGAATTACCCCCTAAGTGCCTAATGCAAATGTGCAAATTTGTACATATTTTACGGTTGTAGTCGTTGTGCAGATATACACATTGGTTTACCAGGAGCCAGGTAATACAGTACTGATTTCCTACCTACCTTTGTGGCAAAGCTGTAACCACGTGTGTGCCAGTTGTGCCTGGCACACAGCGCAGTCGCCCTAAGGGCGCAACTGCCCGCATTCCGTAAAGTCATCAGCGGCATTGTAATGAGTCAAACTGACTCATTACAAGCCACCTGTGTGCATGTGCTGCCGTCGGAGAGGAGCAGCTCTGGGGGCAGGGGAGGAGGAGGAGGGAGCGGGACTCAGGAGCCACAGTAGCATTATGTAATTAGTGGCAGCACCACTGCAGCTGTCCCTCTCCTTCCACAAAGGCTGGCCGCTGCTGCTGTGAATGCTGTGATGTGCTTCTCTCATCCCATCATTCACAGCGGCAGCCAGCCAATGCAGAAGGAGAGGGACAGCTGCAGCGGCGCCGATACCAATTACAGTGCGCTGCTGTGACTCCCGAGTACCCCTCCCTCCTCCTCCTTCTCTTCTGCATCCGGAGCTGCCAGCACCGAGGAGCCTGACTGCCTGAGCCAGCAGAGAGATGGTATCATCTATTCTGTCTTTCTATCTATCTATCTATCTATCTATCCTAGAAAAGAGATATATACTGGCGCCGGCTGTTGGTCAAATAAAGAAAGTACAATTAAATATATATATAATTCCATAGACAAAAAACCTTACGGTTTCACATGTCCCATTAAGGCTTCTTAGACATGATCGAAATTTCAGAAACCTGTTGTAACTCTTCCACTCAAACTCCAAAAAGCAATGAAATTCTGATCATTAAGGCTGACGCCTTAATGGACGTGTTCCTTGCGCAATACAGATATGGTATGCTATCACAGCCTGTGGGTAAGTGCAGATTCAGCACTCTCACAGAGTGACATTGCTGTCACTCACACAATGGTGGAGCTGCTAATTCACAGATTTGTGTGCTCATTGGAATACACACATGCAGTCTATGCAACTGAAGGTCTGAGCGGAAGACAAAGTTGCTCGGATGAGGTAAGAGTGTTGTTGGTTGGATGGAGGAGACAGAGCATTGTGGATGGGGGAACAAAAGTGTGTGGCTAGAGGGAAGACTAAGCAGCATTGATGGAGGGTGACAAAGAAACACGGGATAATTCAGACTGCAGCGATCGCAGTCTGAATTAGTTTGTGGGGTGCGAATGCGCAATGGCTGCACTGTGCGTGCGTACCCGGGAGCCCAGTGGGGGGAGGGCCTGACGTGCGGGGCGGACTATCCCTGTGCTGGGCATCCCGACGCATGTCAGAGTAAATGATTGTAGATGTGCTAAATTTGGCACATCTACAATCAACTCTGAATTACCCCCACAGATGGGGGGGAGGTAAGACAGATGGGGGAAAGACAGTGGCACAGATGGTGGGGAGACAGCTGCATGGATGGGTGGACAGTGCCGTGTGGATGAGGGGGAAAAAGCAGCACAGATGTGGGAGGGGTAAGAGCAGTATAGATGGAAAGAAACAGCATGGATGAGGAAGGCAGAGCAGCATAGATGAGGGGAATACAGTCCCAACATCGGAGGGGATAAGTATTTTTACCTCCCCTTGGGGGGTGGCAGCTAGGCCTAATCCTTGGGTGGGTTGGATAGGGCAACCCCCCCTCCCACCCCAATAGTGACCCACAAAACTTACCTTCAGGATGACAGCTATATGAATAGGGTAAGAGTGGTGTGGATAGGGGGTAGATCAAGCAGCAAGTATGGGAAGGGAGACATCGGTGCAGAAGGGTTAAAAACACTGGCACGGATGGGTAGAAAACTGGTTCAGATGGGAGAGAAAACAGTGTGCTATGTATTGGAGGAGGCAGAGTGACGTCGAAGAAGGAAACACTGAGCAGCACAGAGAGAAGGAAACGGTGGTACAGACAAGGCACAGGTGGGGAAAGACAGATGGTACAGATAAGTTAGTACAGACTAGCACAGATGGGAGAACATAGCAGTAGGGATTGGGGAAGACAGAGCAGCATGGGGGTGTATAGGGGAAGTAAGTGTAGATGCATAGACCGTAGATGGGGTATTATAGTTTTAGCAATTAACCAAGATGTTTGAGGGAGCTAAATGTGTATACAAAGTGAGATGGATGTATGGAGTTAGAAGGATGTTGTAACAAGGTGGGATTGTTGTGGTGACTGAATGGGATGGTTGTGGGCACTGAGTGGGATGGGTGCACCACAAAACTGCTCAGACCTTCAGTTGCATAGACTGCATGTGTGTATTCCAATGAGCACACAAATCTGTGAATTAGCAGCTCCACCATTGTGTGAGTGACAGCAATGTCACTCTGTGAGAGTGCTGAATCTGCACTTACCCACAGGCTGTGATGGCATACCATATCTGTATTTCGCAAGGAACACGTCCATTAAGGCGTCAGCCTTAATGATCGGAATTTCATTGCTTTTTGGAGTTTGAGTGGAAGAGTCACAACAGGTTTCTGAAATTTCGATCATGTCTAAGAAGCCTTAATGGGACATGTGAAACCGTAAGGTTTTTTGTCTATGGAATTTCATCGCTTTTTTAAAAAAAAAAAATTATTTTTTTTATTCAGAAATGTAAAATTTCACTGTAAGAATAAACATTTGATTTTTTAAATGTTTAATGAAAATGTTCGTATAACATCACTGTTCTGTGCAAAATAATTTTATTTACCAAACCGAATTGTTTAAGGTCCGTACACACTTAACGATTTAATGAGCGATGTCGCTCATTTTCCCCCTCCTTGAGCGACGTCGCTCGTTTTATCATTAAGTGTGTATGCCGCCAGCGACGAACGATGCGCGGCCCCGCGGGTCGGCAACAATCGTCGCTGACGGTAGGGCATGCATGAAGGATGTGGACTGTCGTCCACGACCTTCATGCAGGGCTGGCGGGGGCGTGACGTCACTGAGCGATCATATCACTCAGTGTGTACAGTCGGCCGCCGGCCGGCCGGCCCGGGTGGGGGAAACATTAGACGATGTCGCTCACAGAGCGACATCGTTTAATGTGTATGGGCCTTTAGACTTTGGTCAAAATATTTTGCTGCCTTTGCAGCTGATGCAGGGAGGGGGGTAGGCGGCAGCAGCCTGTGACTGAGGCTGGAGGTAGGCGTGAAATGCATTGCTTGTACGTGTGAGTGCGTGGTGTCAGGTGCTGTGCGTGTATATGTGTGTGTGTCAGGTCCTGTGTGTGTGTGTGTGTGTGTGTCAGGTGCTGCGTGTATATATGAGTGTGTCTGATGGTTCGTGTGTATGCGTCAGCTGCCGCACGTGTGTGTGTGTCAGGTGTTGCGGGTGTATATGTGTGTGAGTATAAGGTGCTCCGCGTGTGTACAAGTGTATGTCTGGTGCTGTGCATGAATACGTATGTCTGTGTCTGAGTGTGCGTCAGGTGCTGCGCGTGTACATGAGTGTGCATTAGGTGCTGCGCGTGTACATGAGTGTGCGTCAGGTGCTGCGTGTGTACATGAGTGTGCGTCAGGTGCTGCGCGTGTACATGTGTGCGCGTCAGGTGCTGCACGTGTCTATGTGTGTGTGAGTAAGGTGCTGCGTGTGTATGTGTGTGTCAGGTGCTGCGTGTGTATATTAGTGTGTCTGATGGTGTGCGTGTATATGTATGTGTCAGGTGCTGCGTGTATATGTGTCAGTTGCTGCGTGTGTATGTGTGTGCCAGGTGCTGCATGTTTATTTTATTGTGTCTGATGCTACGTGTGTGTGTGTCAGGTGCCGCACGTGTATATGTGTGTGTGTGTCAGGTGTTGCGCGGGTATGTGTGTGTCAGGTGCCGTTCCCCTTCTTCCCATCCCAGCTCTCTCTGTAGAATACAGCTCTGCACCCAGAGAGAGGGAAAGACCAAGGGGTTGATCACTGCACTGCTCACTTTTTGGTCATGAGTTCGGCCTCCTGTTTCTTCCAGTGCTGTGTTCCTGCAGCCCAGCCCTCCCTGTTGTGCCAGAGAATCAGCCCTCCCTTCCCCAGCCAGAGAGAGAGCCCAAGGCAGAGACACTCTTCCCGTAGCTGGCCTACCCCCAGTACTTCAGCACTGGCCATGCGGCAGTCAACAAAGGAGACCAGCAGGGGTTTCTGGCAGCATCAGCTGTGGCCGCAGCTTGATCGGGGAGGCCTGCAGTGTCTGAGGTGGGCAGCACTTCCGCCGCTGTCACCATCCCCTGCCGGAGAGAGAGCCAGAGACATACCCTTCCCGCAGCTGGGCTACCCGTAGTACCTCAGTGCTGGCCAGGCAGAAGTCTATGGAGGGGACCGGCAGGGGTTTCGGGCAGCAGCGGCCGCAGCCAGATCAGGGAGGCCTGCAGGGTCAGAGCTCGGCAGCACTTCCACCAACACTATCACCTCTGTGCTGGGCATGTACACCAGTCCGTACGGACGGAGGTGTCCACAACAGGCAGCAGTATAATGAGTCAGACAAACTCATTACACGCTGCCCACTGCTGTGCTGCGTGCCCTCGATGGAGGAAGCCTAGATGCGGTCCCCAGCGGCAGCGAGGGAGAAGGGTGATCACATCACCCTTCAACCCGGCACCTCACAATCAGCTGGTGATCTGCAGTAGCTTCATCTCTCTCTTCCTCTCCCTCTCTGACAGCACAGCAGCCCCTCTGGGTCCCATGTAGCTCTGCCCCCCTGCTCACAGTTCACTCGGCCTCTACTGATTAAAAAGAAAATAAGAGCCTGACCTGCTGCTCAGATGCGAGGAGGGGACGGGCGGTAGGTCCTCTGTGAGTGCACTACACAGTCAAAATTAACTCGGACTCCTCACAACAGTGTGGACTGCGGGCGACGTCAGACGCCAATTTGGGTGTGCTTGCCGCACTACCTGCCCATCAAGCCCAACGTGGTGCCATGGTGCCAGCCCCGCCCACTATACGTATTCCATTTTGTATTAGGAATCCTATAACAGCATTCCGACATCCCTCCCTATGACGCTGCCATCCATACATCCGTACACTGCCGCTCTCATACATCCGTACACCATCACTCTCATACATCCGCACACTGCCGCTCTCACACAACTGTACACTGCTGCTCTCATACATCCATACACTGCCACTCTCATACATCCGTACAACCCCGCTCTCATACATCCGTACAACCCCGCTCTCATACATCCGCACACTGCCGCTCTCATACATCCGCACACTGCTGCTCTCATACATCCGTACACTGCCGCTCTCATACATCCGCACACTGCCGCTCTCATACATCCATTCAACCCTGCTCTCATACATCCGTACAACCCCGCTCTCATACATCCGCACACTGCCGCACTCATACATCCACACACCACCGCACTCATACATCCACACACCACCGCACTCATACATCCACACACCGACGCAGTTATACAGCCGTACACTGCCGCTCTCATATAGCCGTACACTGCCGCTCTCATACAGCCGCACTCATACAGCCGCACACTGCCGCTCTCATACATCCGCACACTGCTGCTCTCATACAGCCGCACACCGACGCAGTTATACAGCCGTACACTGCCGCACTCTTACAGCCGCACACTACCGCACTCTTACAGCCGCACACTGCCGCACTCTTACAGCCGCACACTGCCGCACTCTTACAGCTGCACTCTTACAGCCGCACACTGCTGCACTTACAGCCGCACACTGCTGCACTCTTACAGCCGCTCACTGCCGCTCTCATACATCCGTACAACCCCACTCTCATACATCCGTACAACCCCGCTCTCATACATCCGTACAACCCCGCTCTCATACATCCGCACACTGCCGCTCTCATACATCCGCACACTGCCGCTCTCATACATCCGCACACTGCTGCACTCATACATCCACACACCGACGCAGTTATACAGCCGTACACTGCCGCTCTCATACATCTGCACACTGCCGCTCTCATACATCCGCACACTGCCGCACTCATACAGCCGCTCTCATACAGCCGTACAACCCCGCACTCATACATCCGCACACTGCTGCTCTCATACAGCCGCACACCGACACGGTTATACAGCCGCACACCGTCGCAGTTATACAGCCGTACACTGCCGCTCTCATACATCCGCACACTGCCGCTCTCATACAGCCGCACACTGCCGCTCTCATACAGCCGCACACTGCCGCACTCTTACAGCCGCACACTGCCGCACTCTTACAGCCGCACACTGCCGCACTCTTACAGCCGCACACTGCCGCACTCTTACAGCCGCACACTGCCGCACTCTAACAGCCGCACACTGCCGCACTCTAACAGCCGCACACTGCCGCACTCTTACAGCCGCACACTGCCGCACTCTTACAGCCGCACTCTTACAGCCGCACACTGCCGCACTCTTACAGCCGCACACTTCCGCTCTCATACATCCACACACCGCCGCATGCATACAGCCGCACACCATCACACTCATACAGCCGCACACCGACGCAGTTATATAGCCGTACATTGCCGCTCTCATACATCCACACACTGCCGCTCTCATACATCCGCACACTGCCGCTCTCATACATCCGCACACTGCCGCTCTCATACATCCGCACACTGCCGCTCTCATACATCCGCACACTGCCGCTCTCATACATCCGTACACTGCCGCTCTCATACATACACACACTGCTGCTCTCATACATCCGCACACTAACGCTCACATCTATACATACATAGCTTCCATACATCTACACATCCAATCCCCGCGCAAGGGAACACTGAAGTCACTATCACTTTTCCCCGGGTTGTGACCACAGCCAGCCACTACTCCGGCCACCTTCTTGTGACACCAAAATGCATCTTACCTATCATCAGGGTGGTGCTGCTGCTGGGGGCAGGTTGCTGCCTCAGTCTCCTGGTTGGTGCTGCGATTGGAGGGGGTACTGCTTCCCTGTGCTGCCACTGTCTCCCGGATCATCGTGCCGCTGGCTGAATTGCAGCTTGCGCTACTGCTGCCGGGAGTAACAGCTTCCTGACTGTTGTTGCTGGTGGCTGCCTACTGCTTATTGCCGCCGGAACACTGACCGGCTCTGCAGTGATGCTGGCGGAGGAGTAGTGGCGGTGGGGTGGGGGGATGCCTGCTCCCTTCTCTCGAGCATGCCGCAGTGTAAAAAAATACATAATAAATAGAGAGCATACCAGGGTGAGAGTCTGTATGGATCACAGTGATTACACGGGGCACAGCATAAGGACACCTTGCTGTGAGGGGCTCTGCCCACACAGATTGCTGCACCCTCTCTGATGTCAGCCGCTGCCCTCTCGTTCTCTGGGCGGCCAGTTCCAGTGTGAGGTAGGAGAGGAAGAGAACACACAGGAGAGCAGCCCTGATATATAACAGAGGTGGAAGTTCTATAGGCAGCAGAGACGGAGACCAGCCAGCCAGTCTCCCAATGCCCTGATCACTACACGCCGCCAGCACAGCATTACAGGAGGGTCCTATAGTGCTGCCCTGAGCTAACAGGTGTGTGTACCAAGTGTACCCCGTACAGTGTGCTGCGCCCTGGTGTCTCTGAGAGGGGTGAGGTCACCGTGCCGCTTTAGTATATGGCTTTTCCTTAGTACTGTACGTTACAGCTCTGCACTAGTAGTGGCAACTCTGCCCTATGTGAACCTGTGAGGTTATTTTCCTATTTACAGAATAACCAGGGAGAAGGCGGCCATATTGCGGCTCTCAAGTGAAGGCACTCTAGTACACCCCCTGCTGGCGGCCACTGCGCAGGCGCTACAAATTGAAATGCCCGATCTCTATAATGGGGCATATTTCTCTTAATTAAAAAAAAAACTGTAACTTTCTGAAAAACCACAACCCCAAAAGGCACTTCACTGGGACATGCTCTATCTAATAAAACAAACCCCAAGTCTTATTTATATATATATATATATATATATATATGCACACACTCATGTATATACATGCATATACATGTATACACAAATACACGTATGTACATGTTTATGCATGTATAATACACTGATAGAGTACATTATATTTATGAATTAATTGCTTCCCGATTCTGCAGCAGCATCATCAGCACCACCAGTGTTACTCACAGTCACTTCACACTGACTGCTGCATAACACATCACTTAATTTCCGGGCCGCCCGCCACCTGGTGAAGAGACATGGGAGATGAAGGACCAGCAGTGCCACGTTGAGCGGAAGTATTGTGAATTAGTTACCCACACACTCCTTGTGACACCTGCTACCCGTCTGCCCTCCCACCCGCCGCCCGGAACCCGCACTGACAAGTAAGTCTCAGCAGAATGTGTCTGCCGGCGGCTCCCAGTCCCCCCTAGAGGAACACTGCCAGTGGTGTGGCGGCCGCGGCACACTAGGACTGAGAGACCGCAGCGGGAGGAAAGCACAGGTTGCCGGGAGGAGAGCATGGGCGGACATCACCACGTCACATCGCAAGGTGACGCCAGTCCCCCCAGTGAGGCCGCCGATGAATGCACTCAGCATAGTATTAGCAGCAGGCAGAGGGGGGGCGGGCGCAGCGGTGGTGGGAGGTACGGAAATGAGCTGCAGGCTAGGCTCCACCGATCACACACTCAGCGATCACTGAGCTACAGCAAGCGCGGCGTGCAGCGGTGCTGGACATTAGGGAGTGCCTGTGCGCACCAGGCACCACCTGTACGCATGCCTATGCGCTACCACCCCCCATATGCCACACTACATCACTATGCTATAGCCCTCCCATATGCTGCACTTCATAATTACACTATACCCCCCATACAACATACTACATCACCACAATACACTACACTACTCACAGTAAAATTAAAACATCCCAGTTCCTCATTCTTAATGAGCTCACGTGAGTTCTCTCCCCAACGGAGCTCCAGACCAAGTAACAATGAAGACACCAGCAGCGTGTAGGGGGCAGGCCTGGTCCACTTGTCAGGAGAGAGCAGTCACAGGAGGGTAAGAAGGGGGCGGGGCCTAGTCCTACAGACGGGAGAGAGCAAGGTACAGGGGTAGAAGGGGACGGCTGATGTGATGAAGGGGGCGGGGCCTATTCTTACAGGCTTTCAAAATTCGACTTTTTAAAATTCGACATTTGACAAATTCGACTTTTCTGCAATGGTACAAATGCGGCAATTCGACAAAAGTATATTCAATAGAGATGAGCGCCGGAAATTTTTCGGGTTTTGTGTTTTGGTTTTGGGTTCGGTTCCGCGGCCGTGTTTTGGGTTCGACCGCGTTTTGGCAAAACCTAACCGAATTTTTTTTGTCGGATTCGGGTGTGTTTTGGATTCGGGTGTTTTTTTCCAAAAAACCTAAAAAACAGCTTAAATCATAGAATTTGGGGGTAATTTTGATCCCAAAGTATTATTAACCTCAAAAACCATAATTTCCACTCATTTTCAGTCTATTCTGAATACCTCACACCTCACAATATTATTTTTAGTCCTAAAATTTGCACCGAGGTCGCTGGATGACTAAGCTAAGCGACCCTAGTGGCCGACACAAACACCTGGCCCATCTAGGAGTGGCACTGCAGTGTCACGCAGGATGTCCCTTTCAAAAAAACCTCCCCAAACAGCACATGATGCAAAGAAAAAAAGAGGCGCAATGAGGTAGCTGTGTGAGTAAGATAAGCGACCCTAGTGGCCGACACAAACACCGGGCCCATCTAGGAGTGGCACTGCAGTGTCACGCAGGATGTCCCTTCCAAAAAACCCTCCCCAAACAGCACATGACGCAAAGAAAAAAAGAGGCGCAATGAGGTAGCTGTGTGAGTAAGATAAGCGACCCTAGTGGCCGACACAAACACCGGGCCCATCTAGGAGTGGCACTGCAGTGTCACGCAGGATGTCCCTTCCAAAAAACCCTCCCCAAACAGCACATGACGCAAAGAAAAAAAGAGGCGCAATGAGGTAGCTGTGTGAGTAAGATAAGCAACCCTAGTGGCCGACACAAACACCGGGCCCATCTAGGAGTGGCACTGCAGTGTCACGCAGGATGGCCCTTCCAAAAAACACTCCCCAAACAGCACATGACGCAAAGAAAAATTAAAGAAAAAAGAGGTGCAAGATGGAATTGTCCTTGGGCCCTCCCACCCACCCTTATGTTGTATAAACAGGACATGCACACTTTAACCAACCTATCATTTCAGTGACAGGGTCTGCCACACGACTGTGACTGATATGACGGGTTGGTTTGGACCCCCACCAAAAAAGAAGCAATTAATCTCTCCTTGCACAAACTGGCTCTACAGAGGCAAGATGTCCACCTCATCATCATCCTCCGATATATCACCGTGTACATCCCCCTCCTCACAGATTATCAATTCGTCCCCACTGGAATCCACCATCTCAGCTCCCTGTGTACTTTGTGGAGGCAATTGCTGCTGGTCAATGTCTCCGCGGAGGAATTGATTATAATTCATTTTAATGAACATCATCTTCTCCACATTTTCTGGATGTAACCTCGTACGCCGATTGCTGACAAGGTGAGCGGCGGCACTAAACACTCTTTCGGAGTACACACTTGTGGGAGGGCAACTTAGGTAGAATAAAGCCAGTTTGTGCAAGGGCCTCCAAATTGCCTCTTTTTCCTGCCAGTATAAGTACGGACTGTGTGACGTGCCTACTTGGATGCGGTCACTCATATAATCCTCCACCATTCTTTCAATGTTGAGAGAATCATATGCAGTGACAGTAGACGACATGTCCGTAATCGTTGTCAGGTCCTTCAGTCCGGACCAGATGTCAGCATCAGCAGTCGCTCCAGACTGCCCTGCATCATCGCCAGCGGGTGGGCTCGGAATTCTGAGCCTTTTCCTCGCACCCCCAGTTGCGGGAGAATGTGAAGGAGGAGATGTTGACAGGTCGCGTTCCGCTTGACTTGACAATTTTCTCACCAGCAGGTCTTTCAACCCCAGCAGACTTGTGTCTGCTGGAAAGAGAGATCCAAGGTAGGCTTTATATCTAGGATCGAGCACGGTGGCCAAAATGTAGTGCTCTGATTTCAACAGATTGACCACCCGTGAATCCTTGTTAAGCGAATTAAGGGCTCCATCCACAAGTCCCACATGCCTAGCGGAATCGCTCCGTGTTAGCTCCTCCTTCAATGTCTCCAGCTTCTTCTGCAAAAGCCTGATGAGGGGAATGACCTGACTCAGGCTGGCAGTGTCTGAACTGACTTCACGTGTGGCAAGTTCAAAGGGCATCAGAACCTTGCACAACGTTGAAATCATTCTCCACTGCGCTTGAGACAGGTGCATTCCACCTCCTATATCGTGCTCAATTGTATAGGCTTGAATGGCCTTTTGCTGCTCCTCCAACCTCTGAAGCATATAGAGGGTTGAATTCCACCTCGTTACCACTTCTTGCTTCAGATGATGGCAGGGCAGGTTCAGTAGTTTTTGGTGGTGCTCCAGTCTTCTGTACGTGGTGCCTGTACGCCGAAAGTGTCCCGCAATTCTTCTGGCCACCGACAGCATCTCTTGCACGCCCCTCTCGTTTTTTAAATAATTCTGCACCACCAAATTCAAGGTATGTGCAAAACATGGGACGTGCTGGAATTTGCCCATATTTAATGCACACACAATATTGCTGGCGTTGTCCGATGCCACAAATCCACAGGAGAGTCCAATTGGGGTAAGCCATTCCGCGATGATCTTCCTCAGTTGCCGTAAGAGGTTTTCAGCTGTGTGCGTATTCTGGAAACCGGTGATACAAAGCGTAGCCTGCCTAGGAAAGAGTTGGCGTTTGCGAGATGCTGCTACTGGTGCCGCCGCTGCTGTTCTTGCGGCGGGAGTCCATACATCTACCCAGTGGGCTGTCACAGTCATATAGTCCTGACCCTGCCCTGCTCCACTTGTCCACATGTCCGTGGTTAAGTGGACATTGGGTACAACTGCATTTTTTAGGACACTGGTGAGTCTTTTTCTGACGTCCGTGTACATTCTCGGTATCGCCTGCCTAGAGAAGTGGAACCTAGATGGTATTTGGTAACGGGGGCACACTGCCTCAATAAATAGTCTAGTTCCCTGTGAACTAACGGCGGATACCGGACGCACGTCTAACACCAACATAGTTGTCAAGGCCTCAGTTATCCGCTTTGCAGCAGGATGACTGCTGTGATATTTCATCTTCCTCGCAAAGGACTGTTGAACAGTCAATTGCTTACTGGAAGTAGTACAAGTGGGCTTACGACTTCCCCTCTGGGATGACCATCGACTCCCAGCAGCAACAACAGCAGCGCCAGCAGCAGTAGGCGTTACACGCAAGGATGCATCGGAGGAATCCCAGGCAGGAGAGGAATCATCAGAATTGCCAGTGACATGGCCTGCAGGACTATTGGCATTCCTGGGGAAGGAGGAAATTGACACTGAGGGAGTTGGTGGGGTGGTTTGCGTGAGCTTGGTTACAAGAGGAAGGGATTTACTGGTCAGTGGACTGCTTCCGCTGTCGCCCAAAGTTTTTGAACTTGTCACTGACTTATTATGAATGCGCTGCAGGTGACGTATAAGGGAGGATGTTCCGAGGTGGTTAACGTCCTTACCCCTACTTATTACAGCTTGACAAAGGCAACACACGGCTTGACACCTGTTGTCCGCATTTCTGTTAAAATACTTCCACACCGAAGAGCTGATTTTTTTGGTATTTTCACCAGGCATGTCAACGGCCATATTCCTCCCACGGACAACAGGTGTCTCCCCGGGTGCCTGACTTAAACAAACCACCTCACCATCAGAATCCTCCTGGTCAATTTCCTCCCCAGCGCCAGCAACACCCATATCCTCCTCATCCTGGTGTACTTCAACACTGACATCTTCAATCTGACTATCAGGAACTGGACTGCGGGTGCTCCTTCCAGCACTTGCAGGGGGCGTGCAAATGGTGGAAGGCGCATGCTCTTCACGTCCAGTGTTGGGAAGGTCAGGCATCGCAACCGACACAATTGGACTCTCCTTGTGGATTTGGGATTTCGAAGAACGCACAGTTCTTTGCGGTGCTACTGCTTTTGCCAGCTTGAGTCTTTTCATTTTTCTAGCGAGAGGCTGAGTGCTTCCATCCTCATGTGAAGCTGAACCACTAGCCATGAACATAGGCCAGGGCCTCAGCCGTTCCTTGCCACTCCGTGTGGTAAATGGCATATTGGCAAGTTTACGCTTCTCCTCCGACAATTTTATTTTAGGTTTTGGAGTCCTTTTTTTACTGATATTTGGTGTTTTGGATTTGACATGCTCTGTACTATGACATTGGGCATCGGCCTTGGCAGACGACGTTGCTGGCATTTCATCGTCTCGGCCATGACTAGTGGCAGCAGCTTCAGCACGAGGTGGAAGTGGATCTTGATCTTTCCCTAATTTAGGAACCTCAACATTTTTGTTCTCCATATTTTAATAGGCACAACTAAAAGGCACCTCAGGTAAACAATGGAGATGGATGGATACTAGTATACAATTATGGATGGACTGCCGAGTGCCGACACAGAGGTAGCTACAGCCGTGGACTACCGTACTGTGTCTGCTGCTAATATAGACTGGATGATAATGAGATGTAGTATGTATAAAGAAGAAAGAAAAAAAAACCACGGGTAGGTGGTATACAATTATGGATGGACTGCCGAGTTCCGACACAGAGGTAGCTACAGCCGTGGACTACCGTACTGTGTCTGCTGCTAATATAGACTGGTTGATAATGAGATGTAGTATGTATAAAGAAGAAAGAAAAAAAAAACCACGGGTAGGTGGTATACAATTATGGATGGACTGCCGAGTGCAGACACAGAGGTAGCTACAGCCGTGGACTAACGTACTGTGTCTGCTGCTAATATAGACTGGTTGATAATGAGATGTAGTATGTATAAAGAAGAAAGAAAAAAAAAACACGGGTAGGTGGTATACAATTATGGATGGACTGCCGAGTGCCGACACAGAGGTAGCTACAGCCGTGGACTACCGTACTGTGTCTGCTGCTAATATAGACTGGTTGATAATGAGATGTAGTATGTATAAAGAAGAAAGAAAAAAAAACCACGGGTAGGTGGTATACAATTATGGATGGACTGCTGAGTGCTGACACAGAGGTAGCTACAGCCGTGGACTACCGTACTGTGTCTGCTGCTAATATAGACTGGTTGATAATGAGATGTAGTATGTATAAAGAAGAAAGAAAGAAAAAACCACGGGTAGGTGGTATACGATTATGGATGGACTGCCGAGTGCCGACACAGAGGTAGCTACAGCCGTGGACTACCGTACTGTGTCTGCTGCTAATATAGACTGGATGATAATGAGATGTAGTATGTATAAAGAAGAAAGAAAAAAAAACACGGGTAGGTGGTATACAATTATGGATGGACTGCCGAGTGCCGACACAGAGGTAGCTACAGCCGTGGACTACCGTACTGTGTCTGCTGCTAATATAGACTGGTTGATAATGAGATGTAGTATGTATAAAGAAGAAAGAAAAAAAAACCACGGGTAGGTGGTATACAATTATGGATGGACTGCCGAGTGCCGACACAGAGGTAGCTACAGCCGTGGACTACCGTACTGTGTCTGCTGCTAATATAGACTGGATGATAATGAGATGTAGTATGTATAAAGAAGAAAGAAAAAAAACCACGGGTAGGTGGTATACAATTATGGATGGACTGCCGAGTGCCGACACAGAGGTAGCTACAGCCGTGGACTACCGTACTGTGTCTGCTGCTAATATAGACTGGATGATAATGAGATGTAGTATGTATAAAGAAGAAAGAAAAAAAACCACGGGTAGGTGGTATACAATTATGGATGGACTGCCGAGTGCCGACACAGAGGTAGCTACAGCCGTGGACTACCGTACTGTGTCTGCTGCTAATATAGACTGGATGATAATGAGATGTAGTATGTATAAAGAAGAAAGAAAAAAAAACCACGGGTAGGTGGTATACAATTATGGATGGACTGCCGAGTGCCGACACAGAGGTAGCTACAGCCGTGGACTACCGTACTGTGTCTGCTGCTAATATAGACTGGTTGATAATGAGATGTAGTATGTATAAAGAAGAAAGAAAAAAAAAACACGGGTAGGTGGTATACAATTATGGATGGACTGCCGAGTGCCGACACAGAGGTAGCTACAGCCGTGGACTACCGTACTGTGTCTGCTGATAATATAGACTGGATGATAATGAGATGTAGTATGTATAAAGAAGAAAGAAAAAAAAAACCACGGGTAGGTGGTGGTATACAATTATGGATGGACTGCCGAGTGCCGACACAGAGATAGCTACAGCCGTGGACTACCATACTGTACTGTGTCTGCTGCTAATATAGACTGGATGATAATGAGATGTAGTATGTATAAAGAAGAAAGAAAAAAAAAACCACGGGTAGGTGGTATACAATTATGGATGGACTGCCGAGTGCCGACACAGAGGTAGCTACAGCCGTGAACTACCGTACTGTGTCTGCTGCTAGTATAGACTGGATGATAAATAATGATATTAAAAATATATATATATCACTACTGCAGCCGGACAGGTATATATTATATAATGACGGACCTGCTGGACACTGTCTGTCAGCAGAATGAGTTTTTTATAGAATAAAAAAACACCACACAAGTCACACGACGAGTGTTTAACTTTTTCAGGCAGACAATCACAATATACTGGTGGTCAGTGTGGTCAGGTCACTGGTCAGTCACACTGGCAGTGGCACTCTGGCAGCAAAAGTGTGCACTGTTTAATATGTACTCCTGGCTCCTGCTATAACCTATAACTGCTCAACAGTCTCCCCCACAATTAAGCTGTGTGAGCACAGTCAGATATTATACATAGATGATGCAGCACACTGGGCTGAGCACAGATATGGGGGTAAATTTACTAAGATTCGTATTTTCCCGTTTCAGGTCAAAGTTCAATCACGAATGACATCGAAAGTGTAAAACTGCAACTTTTTGAATTGATTACGACTAATTTACTAAGCTGTCGTATTCGGGTTTTTCTTTTGTTCCGATGTCGATGTCATTTGTGGTTTTTTTTCTATTTTTACGGCAGTGATTAGCAAAACACTGCCGACTTTTTTACAATGAATCTCGGCCGGATCTGTGTGATCCGTGCTGGGGTTCATTTTTTTTGTTTTTTTTTAAATTAAACACTGTCAAATATTTAAAAAAAAATTGCGTGGGGTCCCCCCTCCTAAGCATAACCAGCCTCGGGCTCTTTGAGCCGATCCTGGTTACCGAAATATGGGAAAAAAAATGACAGGGGTTCCCCCATATTTAAGCAACCAGCATCGGGCTCTGCGCCTGGTCCTGGTTCCAAAAATACGGGGGACAAAAAGAGTAGGGGTCCCCCGTATTTTTAAAACCAGCACCGGGCTCCACTAGCTGGACAGATAATGCCACAGCCGGGGGTCACTTTTATATAGTGCCCTGCGGCCGTGGGATCAAAAATCCAACTAGTCACCCCTGGCCGGGGTACCCTGGGGGAGTGGGGACCCCTTCAATCAAGGGGTCCCCCCCCCCCAGCCACCCAAGGGCCAGGGGTGAAGCCCGAGGCTGTCCCCCCCCATCCAATGGGCTGGTGATGGGGGGGCTGATAGCCTTTGTTGTAAAAGAAAAGATATTGTTTTTAGTAGCAGTACTACAAGTACCAGCAAGCCTCCCCCGCATGCTGGTACTTGGAGAACCACAAGTACCAGCATGCGGCGGAAAAACGGGCCCGCTGGTACCTGTAGTACTACTACTAAAAAAATACCCCAAAAAACACAAGACACACACACCGTGAAAGTATAATTTTATTACATACATACACACATACATACATACTTACCTTATGTTCCCACGCATGTCGTTCCTCTTCTCCAGTAGAATCCAAGGGGTACCTGTTGAAGAAATTATACTCACGAGATCCAGGGGTCCAGGGTCCTCGGGGAATCCAGGTGTAATCCACGTTTGACCTAAAGTGACGTCACCGCTGAGCAGAAAGTTCCCAGCATTGGTTACAATGGAGCGCATAGGCGCTACATTGTAACACTGCCGTGTGCCGCCTGTCACTCAGTACAGGAGCACACAGCCGATCAGGAGAGTGCTACAACGTGGCACTCCCTGATTGGCTGAAGAAACCCACTTAGACATCAGTCAGAGTGGGTTTCTGGCAGTCGGGAAAAGGGGATCCATGTGCAAACATGGGTCCCCTTTTAGTGCGTGGCTCGGGTGTCCGTTTTGTTATTTTTTTCAAGTACGTGGATTACACCTGGATTCCCCGAGGACCCTGGACCCCTGGATCTCGTGAGTATAATTTCTTCAACAGGTACCCCTTGGATTCTACTGGAGAAGAGGACCGACCTGCGTGGGAACATAAGGTAAGTATGTATGTATGTGTGTATGTATGTAATAAAATTATACTTTCACGGTGTGTGTGTCTTGTGTTTTTTTGGGTATTTTTTTAGTAGTAGTACTACAGGTACCAGCGGGCCCGTTTTTCCGCCGCATGCTGGTACTTGTGGTTCTCCAAGTACCAGCATGCGGGGGAGGCTTGCTGGGACTTGTAGTACTGCTACTAAAAACAATATCTTTTCTTTTACAACAAAGGCTATCAGCCCCCCCATCCGCAGCCCATTGGATGGGGGGGGGCAGCCTCGGGCTTCACCCCTGGCCCTTGGGTGGCTGGGGGGGGGGACCCCTTGATTGAAGGGGTCCTCACTCCCCCAGGGTACCCCGGCCAGGGGTGACTAGTTGGATTTTTGATGCCACGGCCGCAGGGCACTATATAAAAGTGACCCCCGGCTGTGGCATTATCTGTCCAGTTAGTGGAGCCCGGTGCTGGTTTTAAAAATACGGGGGACCCCTACTCTTTTTGTCCCCTGTATTTTTGGAACCAGGACCAGGCGCAGAGCCCGATGCTGGTTGCTTAAATATGGGGGAACCCCTGTCAATTTTTTCACCATATTTCTGCAACCAGGATCGGCTCAAAGAGCCCGAGGCTGGTTATGCTTAGGAGGGGGGACCCCACGCAATTTTTTTTGAAAAAATAAGCACTTTCCCACCCCTTCCCACTGATATACATGCACGGATCTCATGGATCCGTGCATGCCTATCCAATCACGAATAAAAAAAAAGGTCTGTTTTTTTTTAGCACTTTTTTACGAGTTGTAATTTTTCACGGCAGTGTTTGGTTTTTTTTGCTTTGCACTTCTTAGTAAATGACCGAGATTCATACTTAAACAGCCGCGTTTTGACCGATGGTGTATTCATTCGTGATTTTTTTCCTAGGACTTCAAAATATTACGAATGCCCTCATCACTGCCGTGATTATTGCTTAGTAAATTACCGAGATGACACTTTGATGAAAAAACGGCATCTCGGTCAAAATCGGGAGCTTAGTAAATTTACCCCAAGGTATGTGACTGAGTCACTGTGTATCGTTTTTTTCAGGCAGAGAACGGATTATATTAAATAATAATAAAACTGCACTGGTGGTCTCACTGGTCAGTCACTAGTATAACTAACTAACTACTATCAGCAAAATCTGCACTCTCTGAGTACTCCTCCTAAGCTCCAGTAAATGAAGTGTCTCACTCTCACTCTCCTATCTATTTCTAAACGGAGAGGACGCCAGCCACGCCCTCTCCCTATCAATCTCAATGCACGTGTGAAAATGGCGGCGACACGCGGCTCCTTATATAGAATCCGAGTCTCGTGATAGAATCCGAGCCTCGCGAGAATCCGACAGCGTGATGATGACGTTCGGGCGCGCTCGGGTTAACCGAGCAAGGCGGGAAGATCCGAGTCGCTCGGACCCGTGTAAAAAAACATGAAGTTCGGGCGGGTTCGGATTCAGAGGAACCGAACCCGCTCATCTCTAATATTCAATTGAAGTTTGTAAATTCGACAACAGTGCTTTTAAACAGTAAATTCGTCATTTTCAATCCGCCACACTTTGCTGGCGGAATCTAATAAAAAAATTTAAAAACATGTTTTTTTTGCTGTTTTTTTTTTTGGTAATAGCATATCTATTTATATTAGAAGGGATTATGTACTTAGTTTGTCTTTTTTGGAGGCACAAGTATTATTTATATATTTTTTAAAAGATTTTTTTTTTATTTTTTAAATGGAATGTGAAAAACCCGAAAAAAAAATTGCGTGGGGTCCCCCCTCCAAAGCATAACCAGCCTCGGGCTCTTCGAGCCGGTCCTGGTTCTAAACATCCGGGGGAAAAACGGACAGAGGATCCCCCGTATTTTTAAAACCAGTACCGGGCTCTGCGCCTGGTGCTGGTGCAAAAAATACGGGGGACAAAAAGAGTAGGGGTCCCCCGTATCTTTTACACCAGCATCGGGCTCCACTAGCTGGACAGATAATGCCACAGCCGGGGGTCACTTTTATACAGTGCCCTGCGGCCGTGGCATTAAATATCCAACTAGTCACCCCTGGCTGGGGTACCCTGGGGGAGTGGGGACCCCTTCAATCAAGGGGTTCCCCCCCCAGCCACCCAAGGGCCAGGGGTGAAGCCCGAGGCTGTCCCCCCCATCCAAGGGCTGCAGATGGGAGGCTGATAGCCTTGAGAAAATTGAAATATTGTTTTTTCCAGTAGTACTACAAGTCCCAGCAAGCCTCCCCCGCAACCTGGTACTTGGAGAACCACAAGTATCAGCATGCGGGAGAAAAACGGGCCCGCTGGTACCTGTAGTTCTACTGAAAAAAAAAAAAATACCCAAATAAAAACAGGACACAGACACTGTTAAAGTATAACTTTATTTCACACCTGCCGACACACACATACTTACCTATGTTGACACGAAGCAGTCGGTCCTCTTCTCCAAGTAGAATCCACGGGTACCTGAAAATAAAAGATAATTATACTCACCTGATCCAGGTTCCAGATTAAATCCACGTACTTGGCAAAACAACAAACCGAACACCCGGACCAGACGGACTGAAAGGGGTCCCATGTTTACACATGGGACCCCTTTCCATGAATGCAGACATCCGAATCTCGCGAGAATCCAGACAGTGGGATGATGACGTTCGGGGCGCACTCGGGTTAGCCGAGCAAGGCGGGAAGGTTCGAACCTGCCTCGGACCCGTGTAAAATGGGTGAAGTTCGGGGGGTTCGGATTCCGACAAACCGAACCCACTCATCACTAGTATGTACGTGTGTCTCAGGTGCCGTGCGCGTACGTACATGTCAGTGCCGTGCGTGCACGTACGTGTGTGTCAGGTGCCGTGCGTGTACTTATGTGTGCGTCAGGTGTCGTGCGTGTACGTGTGTGTGTGTGTGTCAGGTGGCGCGTACCTACATGTGTGTATGTCAGGTGCTGTGCATGTGTGTACGTACACGCGTGTATGTGTCAGGTGCCGTGCGTGTACGTGTGTTCCAGGACCCACGCGTGTACATGCGTGTGGGTGTCAGGAGCCACGTGTATATGTACATACGTGTGTGTGTCAGGAGCCGCGCGTGTACGTACATGTGTGTGTTTCAGGAGCCACGCGTGTGTGTGTGTGTGTGTGTGTCAGGAGCCACGCGTGTGCATAGGTGTGTGTGTGTGTCAGGTGCCACACGTGTACGTACGTACGTACGTACGTACGTACATACGTACGTGTGTGTGTGCCAGGAGCCGCGCGTGTACATGCGTGTGGGTGTCAGGAGCCGCGTGTATACGTACATACGTGTAGGTGTCAGGTGCCGCGTGTATACGTACATACGTGTGTGTGTCAGGAGCCGCGCGTGTACGTACATGTGTGTGTTTCAGGAGCCACGCGTGTGTGTGTGTGTGTGTGTGTGTGTGTGTCAGGAGCCACGCGTGTGTGTGTGTGTGTGTCAGGAGCCATGTGTGTGCATACGTGTGTGTGTGTGTCAGGTGCCACATGTGTACGTACGTGTCAGGTGCCGCGCGTGTACGTGTGTGTGTGTGTGTGTGTCAAGTGCCGCGTGTGTACGTACGTATGTGTGTGCCTGGAGCCGCGCATGTGCATACATGTGTGTGTGTGTGTGTGTCAGGTGCTGTACGTGTATGTGTGTATCTCAGCTGCTGCATTTGTATGCGTCAGCTACCACGTGGGTGTCAGGTGTTGAGCGTGTATGTGTTTGTGTCAGGTGTCGCATCTGTATGTGTGTGACTGTCAGGTGCTGCGCGTGTATGTGTGTGTCTGGTGCTGCATGTATATATGTGTGTGTTAGGTGCTGTTCATGTATGTGGGAGTGGCAGGTGCTGCATGTGTATATAAGTGTGAGTGGCAGGTGCTGAGTGTGTATACGAGTGTGTGTGAGGTGCTGCAAGTGTATGTGTGTGTTAGGTGCTCTGAGTGTATATGATTGTGTGTCAGGTGCTGTGCGTGTGTGCGTTAAATGCCACATGTATATATGTGTGTCAGGTGCTGCCTGTGTGTGTGTGTGTTTGTCAGGTGCTGCATGTCTGTAAGTGTGTGGGTGTGTCAGGTGCTGCATGTCTGTGTGTGTGGGTGTGTCAGGTGCTGCATGTCTGTGTGTGTGTTTGTGTCTGTCAGGTGCTGCATGTGTGTGTCAGGTGCTGCATGTCTGCGTGTGTGTGTCAGGCGCTGCATGTCTGTGTGTCAGGTGCTGCGTGTGTGTGTCAGGTGCTGCGTGTGTGTGTGTCAGGTGCTGCGTGTCTGCGTGTGTGTCAGGTGATGCGTGTGTGTGTGTCAGGTGCTGCGTGTCTGCGTGTGTGTGTGTGTCAGGTGCTGCGAGTCTGCGTGTGTGTGTGTGTCAGGTGCTGCGTGTCTGCGTGTGTGTCAGGTGCTGCGTGTCTGCGTGTTTGTGTGTCAGGTGCTGCGTGTCTGCATGTGTGTCAGGTGCTGCGCGTGAGTATGTCAGGTGCTGCGTGTGGGTGCGTGTGTCAGGTGCGTGAGTGTGTGTGTCAGGTGCGTGTGAGTGTCAGGTGCGTGTGAGTGTGTGTGTCAGGTGCTGCATGTGCGTGTGTTTCAGGTGCTGCGTGTGTGTCAGGTGCTGCGTGTGTGTCAGGTGCTGCGTGTGTGTGTGTGTCAGGTGCAGCGTGTGTGTGTGTGTGTGTGTGTCAGGTGCTGCGTGTGTGTGTGTGTGTGTCAGGTGCTGCGTGTGTGTGTGTGTCAGGTGCGTGAGTGTGTGTGTCAGGTGCGTGAGTGTGTG